>NC_056743.1:1628223169-1628390669 GCF_019279795.1 Protopterus annectens | reverse complement strand
AACTGTTGTACTACCTGAAGCTGTAGGCCTAAACACGACAGTATGGTGTATGTTCACATTCCCTGGTATCACTGTCTTGTGTGCTTCTTGTAGTCTGCACAGCTTACATTCCTCAGGCATAGGTATCCGTAAGTAGGGGCACACAGTACTATAAGGTACACAGGTAATGCTCATCTGTGTTGGCATACATTTGTGTGTTGTATGTATGTCTAATTTTTATTTTATTTATTTTACATTTGTTGACCGGGCTAGTCTAGCTGGATATATTTCCATTTTCAGTAGAGGCCCGGGGAGAAAAGCTCCACACAGAATATACAAAAAATAAATATTGTTACATGGTGAAAAAGGGAATACAAAACAAATAAAAGTAAAAACAAGTAGATTTACATTCTTGAGATAAAAACACTTGAGAAAAGTTCCAATAAACAGAGTAAAGTTTAAGAGAGCTAGATCAGAATATAATACAGTAAGAGTCATATACCATAGATAAAAACACTTGTGAATCAGTACAGTGAGCAGAATATAGCTTAAGATAGCTAAAAACAGAATAGTTAGAGTTATTTACAGTAGATCATATGAGGTAGTAGTATTTAAAGCTAAGATTATTAGAGTTTAAAAAGGGTCAGTCTATTTTACAAGTCAAAAGCATATAAAGGTTTGGAAGTATGGCAAGAAGAGAAAAAAAAAGAGGGGTGAAGAAGATGGTCAGTCAGGGTTACTACAAGGGCATAGCCAGTGCATTTGAAGGTTTTTTCTAAGGTTTTGTTTAAAGAGTGGTAATGATGCAGTTAGAGTTAGTTCAGTGGGTAGTAGGTTCCAGTGTTTTCCTGCTGTATTGGTAAATAGAGAATCACCAGCTGTATTATTAGACTTTGTTAAACTGGCAAGAAGTTTGCTAGAAGAACGTAGGGAGTTCAGATTATTATATGGAACTATAAGTTTTGAGAGTATAGGGGTTTTATTGGGCTGGTAAAATAACTTGTGGGCAATTGTGAGTTGAGGATAATCAGATGGTTTTGGAATTCAAGCCAATTTAGTTGTCTAAGATTAGTACAGTGATGGGTTCTAAAGGGATTGCCAGTAGCAAATCTGGCAATATTATTATAGGAGGTTGCTAATTTGTCAAGGTTGGTTTTCTTAAGGTTGGTAAATATAGGTGAAGCATACAGGAGGGTTGAGATTAGATGGGAGTGGGCAATTTTGGCTCTGGCTGCTGAGGTTAAAAAGGGTTTTATTTTGTATAAGGAGCCTATTTTTCTGTTTACTGTTTTAATGGTATTGTTTATATGGTAATCAAATGAGAGATTATTATCAATGGTTATACCTAGAAGTTTAGTGGTAGTATCAGGGAGAATAACAGTACCATTATTTGAAGAGATTGAAAAGTCTAATGGGGAAGACCTAGTGGTGGGTGTAAAGAGAAGGAGTTTTGTTTTTTTAGCATTGAGAAGGAGACAGCGTTTGGTAAACCATGTTTCTACAGTGTTGAAGACATCTTGAGTAAGAGAGTATAGTTCAGATTGAGAAGTAGATGAGCATATTAGTGTGGAGTCATCCGCATATTGAATACAAGTGGCTTGTGGAATTGCTACATGGAGATCATTAATAAATAAGGAGAAGAGGTGGACCAAGAATAGATCCCTGAGGGACCCCAATGGTAACAGGTAGAAAGGTTGAGACTTGATTTTCCCAGAGGACTGCTTGTTGTCTATTGCTGAGGTATGATCTGAACCACTTTAAGGCTAGAGAATCAAAGGAAAGAGATTCCAGAATATTGATTAAGAGGGTATGATTAACCATGTCAAAAGCTTTAGAGAGGTCAATAAAAAGTGCAGATGAGAGGAGGTTTTTGTTACGATTTCTATTGATGGTATCTGTGAAGGATAGAAGGGCAGTGGTGGTACTATGTGATGGTCTAAAGCCATGTTGACAGTGTGCTATTAAGTTGTGTTGAGAGAGATGGCATAGAAGTTGTTTGTGAATACATTTTTCCATAATTTTTGCTAGGGGTGATAAGAGAGCAATTGGCCGATAGTTGGAATAATCATTGGAGTTCCCACCTTTGTGTAAGGGGATAATGTGGGAGATTTTCCAAATATTTGGGATGGTTCCTTCCTGGATTGTCCTATTTATAAGGATAGATATAGGGTAAGCAATTTCCTTAGCTGCTTTTTGGAGAAATTGAGAAGGAAGTTGGTCAGCAGATGGAGTACAAGGTCAAGTCTAATGTGTGTGTAATGATGCCTGTACCATGGCCGCAATCACATGTGTGTTACAGGGTATGTGTGTGTACCTAGCAACATGTATACTCTGTTACTGCAGTATGCCAGCTATATTAACAACCGTGCACATATGTTAGGTAGGGGTATGGCATCAAAGACTAGGATGGTTTACTGTTAATACTGTAATTGTACATTACATTCATTGCATTGGATGACAATATTTGTCATGCATTAGCTTGATATATACCCCCAGTGTGAGATTGTGCATTGTATTCCATACAGTGTGCCAAGTACTGGTGTATACTGGTTTGTTGTATGGAGTGCGGCAGCCACTGTCAGGCAGTTGTGGGCTGAGCACTGATATGTGGTATTGAACGTGTGTATGCTCTGATAGACAGACAGATGCTATATCTGGCAGTTAAGTGATATCTGTACTTCATAATGTTAAGTGTGCCACATGACTTGCTCACACATATTGTTTAATTGTCTTCCAGGGTTATGGCTCATCAACGCAATCCTGTGTATACAGCTGCAGAGGAGGAGGTCATGCAGGCCAGCCTGTAACAGTACTATGACCTGCTTTTTTCCAGGGCCAGCCAGCACCAGCATGAGCATACTGCACTGTGACAAGATCTTGTTCGCCGGGTAAATGACATAGGCATGCATAACCGGACATATGAGCAGGTACGCCATCACTGCAGTGATTTAATCAGACATGTCCGGCGGTGTGCGTCTGATATCCATAGGCAACAGCTTGCCACAGGTGGGGCGCCCATACATCCCCCCCCTCACCAGAGTGGAGGAGCTGCTCCTGAGCGTGGTGGCTCCTGGCCTACAGCAGCAACAACATCATGCATGTGTCATCATGGAGGCTGGAGCTACCCAGCAGGACTACATGGAGCGTGCAGGTAATATGCCCTAGCTGTAGACTACCGTTACCTGTATTGTTAGAATATGCTTATGTGAGATCTGTACTGTATGTTTAGCAGTTGTGCTGCCTCTCGTGTGCAATACCAATATTCGGAATAGTATTTCCACACCTGTGACTGTTGACTGTTGTTCCACTGTAGATTAGCGCACTCACTCACTGTAGCAATGCCACAGTTGTGGCCACTGATAAACTGTGTCATATTCTTGTAGGTCCCTCTGGTGTGACAGCAGGGCAGATGGTACATGCTGCTGAGTGTGTTAACACTTTATGATTGGTAATGAAATGCGCATGTCATAGGTGAGGTGTAGGCCATGTACATGTAACACACCTACGCATAATGCATGCCGTCCATGTTTGCTGTGAGACATTAATCATCTCAATAAAGTCAGTAGCTGCCTCAATTACATACACTGGACAGTGCAGCAGACACAAGTGTGGCAACACTGTACTGCACCTTAGATATGCATAGTTGCTACAGCTGTACACAACAGAACACGTTTATCATACGCAGTACATGAAAACATGCTGCATTTCCCATCGCACCCGCTGTAAGGTCACACTTCAGTATCCCACATGTCTTGCACACACACACACACACACACACACACACACACACACACACACACACACACACACACACACACACACACAAACACACATGCTGTACCTCAGGGGTAGAGTCCTAACATGGGTGTATGCAACACTCTGCAACACATAACACAGTCATGTTAGGCAATGCTCCCTATTGGTCACCTCACACACCCATGTACAAGGTGTCTGTGTAATTGTGAACATAGCCACGGCACTGCAGTTCAGGTACAGCATGCTAGGCAGTGGTCTTGCAAAGATTAGTAGCTGTGAGTGACCACAGTATGCATGTTGATGATGGCACAGGGTACTACATCCCATCCAGTTACAGTGACCACAGTACCACTCATAGCAGTCATTGCTTTGCACCTCAATGTTGTGCGTGTACAAACATATGCACCTATACACAATATGCATTAGCATGTTGTGTGTGTGCTTACATATGCCAGTATTCACAATATGCACAGCAGTCGCCATCCAAACAAAGTGTCACATATATGTCCTGGAATGCTAGTGGGTGTATAGGTCACTTGACACACATTGGGTATGTGTGGTGTTTAATGTTGCAGTCGTGTAGCATGCCATGCCATGTGTGGCACCGACATATCTGCAATATGTCCCACACTCACCATAACCACTGTACACTGACCATGTAGAGCATTGGGATGCCTTCACGTCAACATGCAGCAATCATCCCGTGTGTGTACATAGCAAGCATGTGCTACACCCGTGCCCACTATTATCTGCTTTGGACACAGACACTGTACTCAGACATTGATATCTATGTGTCACACAGATAACACATGCAGCCATGGCATGTATACTTGTGAGTGATGGTGCACAGGGCATTGCAGAGCTGATAATACCTGCACAGCAATGTTGTGTCCATGTACAAATTGTGTTCCAGGGTGTAGCCAATCACTGAACAACGACACAGTTGCAACAAAGCCATGTATACTGCCATTACACTGGGGCATCTACACTTGCACTGTATGGTCTTGTGCAACACATATTCTGCATGCTGACACATGTGTGGTGACTGTTTACCTTGTGATACTGACACCCACCTTCACCCACTATAGAGTATGTGTTGGATTGCTGGTGTGTCTGTATGTGCTGTAGTGAGGAGTGTATTACTGTTCATGTGTGCATGTGTACATGTGTGCATGTGTGCATGTGTGCATGTGTTCATGTGTGCATGTGTGCATGTGTGCATGTATTCATGTGTTCATGTGTTCATGTGTGCATGTGTCCATGTGCAGACCGTAAAGTGTGTTTCCTGTCTTCTTCTCACAGGTGCTGAGTTAGGGCTGGCCGAATGCAGCAGGGAACCTGAAGCCACTGCCACGAATAGTGCTGATGATGAGACATATATTTTGATACAGGGAGGTTTGACAGGGTCTGTCATTGGTCCACCAATCGACAGTACACAGCGTTCAACCCCATTTATGCGCACACTCATACTGCCAATACATCCCTCACCACCAATGGCCATAGGCGAGGGACAGCATACAGTTGGCACTGACCAGGAGATTGTGGTACCCATGGCACTTGCATCCCCTCACAGCAGCCATAGCCGTATTCCTGGAACGGTACCACATAGGCGGAGGTCCAGGGGTTCTCGGGGAAGCACCGCTGGTCGTATTGCCCCTGGCAGGCGTGCCCTCACTGGTCTTATGACGTCCAGTATGTTCCGGGCTGTAATGCAGGCTCAGAAACATATAGAACGGTACACCAGGCAGTAACTTAGGGCTCAGAGGGCACATTACACCGCTATCAATGACAGCATCCGTGACCTTGCCGGTGCGATCCGGACTTAGACCGAGGTCATTGATAGCCTTTGGGGGGAGACATTAGATGCCCTCCACAGTATGTCATCCATGAGCCAGGACCATGCAGGACGGTTGCGACGTTGACGCGGATGCATGCCAGCAACAGCAACAGCTGGCAGTGGTCACAGATGTCCCCCAGTTCACAGCCGCTCCCGTAGTGGCAGTACCAGCCCCAGCAATGCTGGGGCTTGCCTGTCCATTGACCATCCCAGTAGACCACGTGCACATAGCTCTGGCCATTCCCAGCAGGGACATGGGTCCAGTCATCCCACCTCTGCCTCTGAGGACAATACCCAGTCAGGGTTGGTACCCGATACTGTCCATAGCACCCCTGCCCGGCACAGGTACTGTGTTCATGGCTGGAGACAGTGATCTGTACAGCCTAGCAGGTACAGTCTGTGGCTGTCCCACAAACTACTGTATATGGCAGCCACATGGTGGAGCTGTGTGCATGCAGACACACACACATTAACCAAACAACTAGGGCTCACACATTACATCAACATTGGCCCATGCTGTACTGCTGTCCCTCACACACACACACACACACACACACACACACACACACACACACACACACACACACACACACACACACATGTCGATTGGATGGGTCAATGTCAGGCTCTGGCAAACAACAAAACACCCTGTGCATATGATGATACCTGTGTCGCCTCCTGTCATGTGTAACATTGATGGAGGAACAGGCTAACATGGTGCTGATGCACAGGGTGACACTATAGCAGTGTATCAATATTAGCAAGTTGTCAACAGGAAAGTGTAATGACATCCTTGTAGGTATATCTCAGCAGACATTATTCATCAAAGCTCTGATTGTCAATGTAGCATTGTTTAGACCACTGTTAGGTCTGACTATGTATTGTCCACCCATGTGCCACTTGGCTGATGTGTAATGTGTTGCCAGCATGTGTTAGTGAGTGGACAGTATGTGTGTGATGTGTGCAGTACAGACTAGCAAGTGTACATCTGTGAACATGGTGGGTGCACACTGTCTGTATGTACATGCATAGTGGACACATGGAACATGTGGCATACCCTGTTGTACACATTGTTAACATGTCACAGTATCTTTCAATGGCCAGTATGCATTCTACTACAGTTATGTACTAACATGGGTAGACATGTGTGTATGACATGGGTAGACACCATGCTGTGGGTGATACTGTTAGTATCTGTTGATGATTTGCAGTCTGGTAGTATACATAACTTCAACAGCATGACTATAAGCAATCATTGGATGATGTCCTGACAAATGACACACATTCGTAGGGAACTCAGTAACAGTTTTATCCTTCTGGTGCTACACTATAACACTAACCAGTGGTAATTACTGCCACCCATTCCTGTGTCCACACCTGTTTGGCATATAGCCCCTTTAGGTACATGCAAACACACTAGGGATGTGTCCATCCACATCTGGTAATGCATGCAGTGGCCTACAATTCATTCCCTGGATGGGACACATATCCTACACAAGGGTATCATACAGACAGATGCCTGTCATGTGATACATGCTCTATAACAGTAAGCCGACTATGGCATAGTCATCCACATGTACTATACTTACTATCCCGTCAGTACCACATAGGTGGTAGCCCTCAACATGTATGTTGGGTACCAATGTGTACATACAGCCTCATGTTATGTCATGTGTCCCTTGGTATCCACATATCCATAGGTATTGTGGAGTCCCAAAGTGTGTCACATGAGACATTGGAGGCCTGGATGCATATCCACAAGGCGGTTGTTCACCTATAAAGACTGTCCATTATTGGCAGTCGTTGTTGTGTATGAACATGCCTGACATATACCCCAGGCATATACCCTCACTAACACTACTGTAAAGTAACTGTCACGGGTGTGTGTGGCACAGATGACCTTGGCCACGGATCATGGCAGTGGATGGGCCTGTCACATACATACATATGTGACCTACGATCTGAGAAGCTGCGGCACAACCTGTCAATGGCAACAAATGTATTCATGTAGTATGCAGGCTTCACACCTATGTACTGATTAATGGAACATGTACACATATATATTTGCAACGCATATACCTGATGTGTGCAATGCACTTACTGTTGTAATCATAATATGCCATAACATAGTAAAAGTAAAACCCACACCGCATTGACCAAGAGTGACACACACACAGTCAGCACTTGCAGAATTCAAATCCCTATCTAACTATGTCATGATGCTAGAGAGAGGCGCATTAGCGCAGAGCACTATTTGCTTTACTAGGTGGTTTCCCTTCTCCGTCTGTATTTCTAGGGTGATGACATCATCAGTCTTTCCAAAGAGGAATGTACATCTTTAGTGTGTTTTCCCAGTCTTCAAAAAGGCCACTCCTTTCAAAGAGAATTGCACACACATCTCCACACACAAACAGTCAGTGTTTGCAGGATTTAAACCCCTACCTAACTAGGTTATGATACTAGAGAGAGACGCATTAGTGCAGCATGCTATTTGCGTTACTGGGTGGTTTCCCTTCTCTGTCTGTATTTCTAGGGTGGTGACATCATCAGTCTTTCCAAAGAGGAATGTACATCTTTAGTGTGTTTTCCCAGTCTTCAAAAAGGCCACGCCTTTCAAGGAGAATTGCATACACACCCCCCAGACACAGACAGCGTTTGCAGGACTCAAACCCCTACCTAACTAGGCTATGATACTACAGAGAAATGCATTAGCACAGCACGCTATTTGCATTATTGAGTGGTTTCCCTTCTCTGTCAGTATTTCTAGGGTGGTGACATCATCAGTCTTTCCAAAGAGGAATGTACATCTTTAGTGTGTTTTCCCAGTCTTCAAAAAGGCCACTCCTTTCAAGGAGAATTACACACACACACACACACCCACACAGTCAGCATTTGCAGGATTCAAACCCCTATCTAACTAGGTTATGACACTAGAGAGAGACACATTAGCAAAGTGCGCTATTTGCTTGACTGGGTGGTTTTCCTTCTCTGTCTGTATTTCTAGGGTGGTGACATCATCAGACTGGACATGGTAATGTGTGTACACTTTGTTTTATGCCATTCCAGGAATGGTCCATGTGAGTCGTCAGGTGTCAACAGCTGGAACAGGAACTCATAATCCTTACCTTGTGTGATCTATCTGTGAACAGGGCAACACAGAAGGTCTTTGGCTAACGTAGTTCGCAGATTACTGCAAACTAGGAGCCATAATCAAAACTCCAAAAGATGTGGACATCCTACAAAAGAGCCTTGCTGAGACAGATGCCTGGTGTCAAAGCCATGGCCTCAAGCTCAATGCCAAAAAGTGCATTGTCATTCCTTTTGGTAAAAACTCAGTACTCATGAATTACCACATAGGTGGTAGTCTACTTAACACAGAAAGAGTGATAAGAGACCTTGGGACACAGGTGGACAGTAGTCTCTCCTTTGATAATCACATCACCACAGTAGTCAAGAAATCCTTCTATGTGGCACACCTGATCACAAAAGGTTTCTCATCCAGGAAAAAAGAGGTCATTGTTCCCCTCTACTCATCACTCATTAGACCCATTATAGAGTACAATGCCCCTTTTGGTATGTACCTCACAAGACATCTACAACAACTGGAAAGGCCACAGAAATACCTCACAAAGAGGATTACCGGCCTCAAAGAGATGCCCTATGCAGACCGTCTCAAAAAACTGCAGCTTTACTCCGTTGCATATCACCTACTCAGAGGCGATCTCTGCCTAACACACAAAGCTATGTCAAACCCAGAGCTTTTAGACATGCTCCACTTAAAGAAATCCCAATCCCTACGAGCTACATGCTCTAGGGACCTAAGTCTCATCACCACAATAAACAGAACATGCTGGAGGGATAGATTCCTGTCCCAGAGACTTCCCATACTCTGGAACAAACTACCTATCTATATCAAAAAAGCTCCTCATTAGCACTGTTCAAGAAAAATCTTGATGACTGGATGGGAGATAGGAAATTCACCCCGGGGATCACTTCTGTGGCTCTGCTCGACATTGGCACAGGAAAATAATTTTCTTGGGTGGCGAAAGCCAGGGTACCTTTGGCTAGGCTTATATAGTCCCTAGGGCCAATAGCTTAGTATCTACCTATGAACCTATGAACCTATGTGTAGCTGTGTTCAGTGATGTATGTCCTGTGTGGCTGCCTTGCAAACAGTCTAGCATGTTTGGGAACCATGATCTGCACATGAACATACCACGGTTAGTAGGGCTGCGTGTATGTCAGCTTCCAATAACTCGGTTTATGACTTCAACCATGATGGACTCCATGGCCTTGCAGATCATACTTCATAGGCATACTGGACTGTACTTCCCATGGTGTGTTGTGCACCAACACTTGTGTGGAGTGCCATAAGTTGCTGTAACACATTCAACGGTTCCATATCCTGTGTAGGGGGGGAGGTTCAGATGACTGTTCAGGTGCAGGATCTGTTTGTTCTGTAGTTTATGCATGACACATATTGGGAATCAATGTAGTCCACTTGATGCCATGCTTTTAGCATTGGGGTAGCTGTTCATCAATTCTACATGTGATATCTCCTGGTATGATGATATGGACTATCGTCGGTGGGAGGCGGGTATGTATATATGGGCCTGTCTGTCAGGATGTCGGCATTGTCAGTCAGGTATAGTTGGCCATGACTCATGACATATATGTGTGTACATTGCTATGTATGACATAGCTGTCGGAGGTACAGAACACCAACAAACCTGAGCACTAATCCCTGCTATACTCCTTTACACACTTAACACCCTACTGATCCTTTGTCATCTGGCTACAGAGTATGTCATGATGATATCCCGGCATGTCCAGGGGCTGGCTTTGTGTGCACTCTCCAGTCCAGCTGGTGAATATTGTGATGTAGACACAATGTCACATCTGCCTCATGTACACAGACAACACTCTCCTCCTCACAACAAACCCAGATATATGTGTGAGATGCACCTATAGAGACATACAGGGTGCTGAACTCTCTCGACCCATGACTGGCACAGTCTATCAGGTGGTGAAGATAACCACACACACCACATATCAGTCTCACATATCCTCTGGCGACAGCACTCAAACCACATTATCACACATACACATACTCAGATGCTGTAAATGAACTCTGCCTAAGCAGCAAAGACCTCCACAGCAGGCACACACACAACTGCTACCCCACTACAATACCCACATCTCACATAGTTCACAATGTCAGTGTGCCACACAGTCACTTGCCTTCGGGCTAAACAACACACATAATACACTTGTGATAGGTGACACTTATTGTCAGACACACTGATGTACCACTCACCAGCCCATACAAGAGAATAGTCCCTTTGTGCTCTCTGTCGTGTGCCAGGATCTGCCACATAACACATGCAGTCAGGTCACTACAAAGCAAGTACAGAACTGGCACCATCATTGTCCATGCTGGTGCGTAAAACCTCAGACGTTACTCCCTGGACCACATGACATGGTACATGGAGGAACAGTGTCATCATGTAGCCCAGGCCAGTATGACCCTGACCTTGTCTAGCATCTTACACCCACCAAGTATGATGTCACAGTATACAGACAAACATATCACGTTTAACACTTGGCTAACAGATTGGTGTCATTCATAGGGGATACAGTGTCTGTCAGCCTGTGGTGACATGCTCAACATGCCACATAGCTTCACTATGGACAGCTTGCACCTGTCACCCTTGGACCTTTGAATGCTGGCTAAGGCTCTTGCTACCACCATAGTGCATTTGTTGAGCAGGGCTCAAAAGACAAACCCACCTACATAGACATTACAGGTTAAATAACACTATGGGTAATGCTGATCAAGACCAGATGTATTACCCTCATATTGCGGCCACTCAGGACTCCCCTCAGTATGGGGGATAACAATATATGTGCACTAACAGATGCCTAGTTCAGGGTCATATATGCACACCAGCACTACCAGGTTATGTTTCATACCATGCTTTCTGACCACAGGACTTGGAATGGGCAACACAACTAGGGGGTGTATCAATATACATCACAGATACACACACCTCCGCGTTAGTGGCACTGCACTAAGCATCACAGACCATACATATACAACTACCATTGTGCGAAACTGCCTTTCAGTTTGTTGCCTACTACAGACCACCCTCCCATACTCAGGAACCACACTCGGCTTTCCTGGGAACAGTGGGGGATATGATGGTCTCCACAAACACCATTATACTGGGTGACATCAGGTACACGAATATTGACTGGGGATACTACTCAAGCTGCAACAACCCCGCCCTACAGTCGCTACAATTTGTAAATTCATATGCTATGGCACAACCAGTCACCACAGCCACAAGGGGGAATACATATTGGACCTGATCATCACCAACATGGGGACTCTATGTTCCACACCAGCAATATACCCCTCATTGGTAAGGTCAGAACATACATCTATCTCACTGGACATACATATACACTCCACACACCCATCCTGGGTAATCTTGGTGAACTTCTGATGAGCCAACATCTCAATTCACCAAAGCAAGGTGGTATCCTTCAGAGACCTTGAGACAGTGTGAAATACAGCTCTGACTGCTGAATCCTTTACATACACATTCTATGGACTCTTAGTGGACTGCATGGATTGTGCTACCCCAAATAACAACAAGACTCACTCCTCCAATGGCAGGGGACCTGTCTGGTAAACACCAGCCATTAATAAGCTGTACAATGTCAGGAGGAAGCTACTACATGATAGAGCACAATCCCAGATGGGGAAAGCATCTGTGATCTGTACTAGCAGACAGCTATGATCACTCATGTACTTATCTAAGGTCTTCTTCTCATGGACAATTGCACCAGACAAGAAGGACTATCACAAAGCCTTCATCAGTTATGTTAGGAACCTGGGTGGACACTCACTGATATGCTGTGAGTTACTGCATACTGACTACACTTACCCTGAACCCACTGGCATAGCCAACATCCTGGCAAACAGGTTCAGTGCAGATGTCTCCCCCCATCCCCCCTAGGGAGCAACTATCCATCCCAACAGAGTGTAACCTCCCTGACACCACACAGTAACAGGTGAGTGCTGCCCTCCCCAAAGCATACATTACAGCATCAATGGGACCAGTTGGTGTACCGGCCTGCATCTTACACGAGCTTCATGACAGATGTAACCCTCACATTACATCACTGTGCAATATCGGAGTTACTACAGGATATGTACCCATGGAATGGCGTACAGCGACAGTGGTCCCACTCCACATAGTTGGTGCCAGAACGGACCACAGACAATATTGCCCTATAAGTCTAACTATCCTGTTATGCAAAGCTATGGAGCATATTGTCATGGGACTCTTAAACATAGACATCAGGAACCTACAGACACTGTGTCCTACACATTTCAGCATTGTTGTGGGCAGATCTTGCCTCTTGAACATGTTTGTATTCTTTATACAGTTAACAGGTCCATCGACATAGAGACAGTTGTACACGCAGCCTACCTGAAGCTTGCTAAACACTTCCACACAATAACCCACTGGGCCATTATGCATAGGCTCACCAGCATTGATATGGACACATATCTCACATGATGGATTTCTACCTGGATCAGGGATAGCACCCACATGGTCAGAATTGCAGGTGCCATATCTGACTATACACCAGTTACATGTGGCATCCCACACGGCTCGGTCCTGGGACCTCTCTTGTTCAGTATATATTTGTCTGACATACAGGCTACCACAGGGGGAATATGGCTGACCTTGTTCGCACTTGACTGCAAACTGGGTGCCATAATCACCTCTCCAGCTGCCACATGCATACTCCAACAGGGTCTCACAGAGATGGATGACTGGTGCCTGAGCCATGGCCTACAGCTAAATGCCATTAGTTTCATAGTCATCCCCTTTGGGAATAACAACATGCCCACACATTAACACATAGGTAGTACTCCATTACATACGGTAGGTGTTGTTAGGTGATTGGGGACATGACTTGTTTGTACTGTTGCCTTTGACATTCACATTGCCACAGTGGTTGGACAGACCTTCTATATAAGCAACCTTATCCCATATGGTTTCACATCTAGATCGAGTGATGTCATTGTGCCCCTATACTAATAACAACTGTGCTTGGTTACAATGCCACCTTTGGGGTGTACCTTACCCAACACCTGCAGAAACTGTACTGGCCACAGATACCCAAGCAACAGCCACCCCTCAACAATACCCATGAATCACATATCTCACAAAATCAGTGTGCCTCACAGTCACAGCCCTTAAGGCCAAACAACACACCAAATACACTTGTTATAGGGGACTCTATTGTCCGGCACACTGACGTCCTGCTCAACTGACTGAACAAGGAGAAGGTCACTGTAAGCTGCCTGTCAGGTGTCAGGATCCATCACATAATGCAAACACTGAGGTCACTCCAAAGCAAGTACAAGTATGACTCTGTCATTGTCCATGCAGGTGTGAATGACATGAGATGTACCTCCCTGGACTACAAGAAAAGAGACATAATCTGATCATGTAGCCCAGGCTGGTATGACCCTGACCTTGAGTAGCATCTTGCCCTCACCAAGAATGATGCCAGAGTATAAAGACAAAATGATCAGTTTCAACAATTGTCTAAAGTATTGGTGTCATTCAATGGGGATCCAGTGTCTGTCAGCCTGGGATGACATGCCCGACAAGCCACGTTGCTTCGCTAGGGATGGCTTGCACCTGTCACCCTTAGGCTTTCGTATACTGGCCATGCCTCTTGCCACCCCCATAGTGCATTTTTTAGGTGAGGCTCAAAGGACAAACCCACTTCCGTAGACAACCCAAGGATACAAAATCGAAAGGTAATGCTACTCAATGCCAGAAGTCTAAACCTCAAGATGCACGCACTCGAGGCTCTCCTCAGTATGGAGAATATCGATGTCTGTGCAGTAACAGAAACCTGGTTCAAGGCTCCTGAGAGCACCCCAGCACTACCAGGTTATAACTCATACCATGCGTTTCAGACACAAAACTCAGACTGAAGCACAGCAGGAGGGGTATTATCTATATTCATCAAAGATACCTACACCTCCAGGTTAGTGGCACTGCACGAAGCATCAGAAACCATCCATGTGCAACTAACAACAGGCCAAACTGCCTTTCAGTTTGTAGCCTGCTACAGAACACCCTCCCTATTACAGGAACTCCACTTGGCATTCCTGAGAACACTGGAGAATATCAAGGTCTCTCCTAAAACTATGTTATTAGGTGACTTCAACTACCGAAACATTGACTGCGACAACTACTCATGCCCAAACACACTCGCCCAACGGTTCCTTGAAGTTATAAACTGTAATGTGATGGAACAACTTGTCACCACTCCCACAAGAAGGAACAACATATTGGACCTGGTCATCACCAACATGGGGACTCTATGTTCCACACCAGAGGTAAACCCCTCATTGATAAGATCAGACCATTAACAAATTTCCATGGACATCCATATCCCATCCCCACCCCCAGCCAAGGAAATCACTGTAAAGAATTTCTCAAAAGCCAACTTTGCACTTCTCAAGACTGAGGTGGAATCCTTCAAAGCCCACGGGCCAGAGGATAATACAGGCCAATCCGCAGAATCCTTTAAAAATGCATTCTATGAGCACCTGCAGGAATGCATGGATCGTGCTGTCCCAAATAAAACAAAGACTCACTTCTCCAAAAACAGGAGACCTGTTTGGTGGACCCCAGCCATAAATAAGCTATACAACGGAAGGAGGAAGCTACTACATGACAGAGCAAAATCCCAAAAATGGAAGGCATCTCTGATCAGTATTAGCAAGAAACTTTGATACCTCATAAAATCATCAAAGGCCAGTTTCGAAAGGGAAATTGCCCTAGACACTAAAGATAATCACTAGCCCTTCTTTAGTTATGTCCATAATATGGGTGGAAACCCCCAGATATGCTCTGAATTGTTGCATAATGGTACAAAATATACTGAACCTACAGACATAGCCAACATCCTGGCAGACAGATTCAGCACAAACCTCCCCCCCTTCACCCCCAAAGGAACAAATGCCTATCCCAACTGAATGTAACCTCCCTGACATCACAGATGCACAGGTGAAAGCTGCCCTCTCCAAAGCAAAAAGCACAGCAGCTATGGGACCGGACGGTGTCCCAGGCTGTGTTTTACACAAGCTCCAAGAAGAACTGAACCCTCACATTAAGTCACTGCTCAAACTTAGCCTTACTACAGGATATGTACCCAGATAATAGAGTACAGCTACAGTGGTTCCACTCCACAAAGGTGGTGCCACAATGTACCCTGGGAACTATCGCCCCATAAGCCTGACTAGTCTGGTCTGTACAGCCATGGAGCATATTATCATGGAACTCATAAACAAAGACATTGGAAGCCTCCAGACACTGGACCCTACCCAATTCGGCTTTGTTAAGGACAGATCTTGCCTCTTAAACCTAGATGATTTCTTTGAAACAGTTGCCAAAGCTATAGATGAGGGCAAGGTAGTCCACACAGCCTACCTGGACCTCGCAAAAGCCTTCGACACAATATCCCACTCGGGCATCATAAATAAGCTTACCAGCTTAAATATCAACCCCTATATCACAAGATGGGTTGCAAACTGGCTCAGGGATAGAACCCACATGGTCAGAATCACAGGTGCCATGTCCGAATCCAAACCAGTTACAAGTGGCATCCCACAGGGCTCAGTTCTGGGACCTCTCTTGTTCGGTATATACTTTTCTGAGGTTCAGGCTAACACAGGGGGATTATGGAAGACAAAGTTCGCAGATGACTGCAAACTGGGGGCCATAATCGACTCTCCAGCTGACACAAGCATCCTCCAGAAGGGTCTCACAGAGATGGATGTTTGGTGTAAGAGCCACGGGCTCAAGCTACATGCTAAAAAGTGCATAGTCATCCCCTTTGGGAAAAACAAGGTGCACACAAATTACCACATAGGTGGTAATCCATTAAGTACAGAAGTAGTCATTTGAGATTTGGGGACCAATGTAGATAGTAATCTCTCCTTTGATAATCACATTGCCAAAGTGGTTACAAAGACCTTCTATATATGCCACCTTATCACGAAAGGGTTTGCATCTAGATCAAGAGAGGTCATTGTGCCCCTCTACTCGTCACTCATCAGCCCCATACTTGAATACAATGGCCCTTTTGGGATGTACCTTACCCGACACCTGCAGCAACTGAAGAGACCCAAAAGTACCTCTCCAAGAGGATCATGGGCTACAAACAGATGTCGTATGCAGCTCAACTAAAGAAACTCCAGCTCTACTCAGTTGCTTACCGCCTACTCAGAGGCGATCTATGCCTGACATACAAAGCCATGTCAAACCCAGAATTAATGGACATGCTCCACCTCAGAAATCCAAGCCCCTTAGAGATACACATTCCAGGGACTTAAACCTCAGCACAAGAATAAAAAGGACATGCTGGAGGGACAGATTCATTTCCCAGAGGCTCCCCTCACTCTGGAATAGAATCCCAATTCATATTAGACATAGCACCTCACTGACCCTCTTCAAGCCAAATCTGGACACGTGGATGGGAAATCGCAAATTCACCCCTGGGATCTCTTCTGTGTCCCTGCTAGACAGAGGCACAGCAAACTAATCTTAAAAGGTACCTTCTGTGACCTAATTTACAGAGGCACAGTAGACTAATCTAATAGGGAGACGGAAGCCAAATACACTCTGGCTAGGCTTATAAATGCCCTAGGGCAGATAGCCTAGTATCTATCTATGAACCAATGAACCTATAAGGTCCGCACCAAGCAGAGGTAGGGACTCACATGGATGACCTGCACAGTTCAGATGCAGTAACTCCAGCTCTACTCAGTGGCTTACCACCTACTCGGATATGATGTGTGCCTGTTGTTTGACTAATACCCAACCCAGAATTAATGGACATGCTCCACCTCATGATATCCAACTCCCTTGTAGCTACACACTCCATGGACATATACCTCAGCACAGATGTTAATAGGACATGCTGGAGGGACAGATTCTTATCCCAGGGCCTCCACTCACTCCACATTGTGATCACAGTTTCACATAGGCAGAGCCACCCACTAACCACCTACAGTGGACATCTTGACGGCTGTATGGGTGATCGTATGTTTACCCATGGGATATCTTCTGTGTCCCTGCTAGACAGAGGCACACTAGCCTAAAAGTACATGGGCTATCTTGTGTGACCTACTATTCACTGCCACAGTGTAGTAATCTGACAGGGCTGCAAAAGCCAAACACACTCTGGCTAGGCTTGTACATACCCTAGGGCAGATAGCCTAGTATCGACCTCTGAACCTATGCTTCTGCTTGGGATGCACAATATTTATTGCTGATACTGTTTGCAGGTCTTTATCGTCTTTGCTTTCCCAGTTTCTATGAACTACTTAGGTATTTGCGGAACATGTTTGATCATGACAGGGTTCCACTATATTATATAAGTGTCTGTTGTCATGTAACTGTGTGCACAGGGCGGATTGCTGGATAGTGACAGGTTCCTGGGTTAACACATGCAACTGCCAGATATGTGTGGCCCACTGCTGTAGTCAGACATGGCCTAAGTGTGTGAGCATGCCCAGTTCAGGCTTTCCATGTTTTGTTGCCTGACATATGTCTCATTTATTCACGTGTGTGAGCATGCCCAGTGTGACCTTTCAGTATGTTGCGATCTGAAGTCCACTACATTTGTGGATGTGTGTGAACATGACCAATATTAACATTTATACTGTGTGTGTTGGAAGTCAAGTTCTGTTCTTACTGCAGGACTCACCTTTGTATCATAACTCAACAGGGATTATGCTGTGCCTGCAGGGTTTCCATGAGATACTTTGCATAGACTTATCAACATTCCTTCATACTGGCTGAACAGTGCAATGCTGTTATGGTTTAGTGGTTCAGTACTTTAACTATGGTGCACAGTATCCTGGGTTTGAGGCCCTTCACTGCTTTATATTTCCATACTGAGCAGACCAGACTGCTTAAGGGCCAGTTAAGCAAATATAAGCATGTTGGCTTTTGTTCTGCTATGCCCTACTTAGACCAGGCTTGTCCAACATTGCTGTATATTCACCAACTTTGCTGGACATTGCCCAATATTACTCGACATTGACCACAGTTGTACTAGTTGGTGTGTACGATTCTGTTTGCATATACTACATGGTGGTAAATGCTGTTTAGCACTAAAAATCCAAACGAAATACCACCGATAAATAAAGACCAAAAAACAGGAAAAAAGCCAAGGCAAGGAGACAAATTCTTAAGAAAGTTGCTGGAACAAAACTGTAGACCACAAGGAAATAGCGTATTACCAATTTAATCAACGCTTTCGTCAGGAGACTTCTTCAGAATACATTTAAAAACCAAAAAAACACATCGCTTAAATAATACACCAATAAAACAATTATCCAATCCAATGAGTACCCCCACCCTTGGTTTTTGAATTACACAAAATTCATATACATCCAAATCAATTTCATTATTCATAAGAGCATCATATAAAATAGAATGTATAAATCTCTCCTTTTTCTGAATCTCTGAAAGGGTTGGAATGACGACAATAAAACACGTATTCGTGAGCATGTTTATAGTTTCAAAACACACGACCCTTCAAATGCCTTATTCAGACACTCAGTTGTGTGTGTAAATTTTAATAAATTTCTATTTACCGTTGCTGAGGTTTGTAAACCAGATCTGAGAGGGGGGGATTTTAGGAACTTCGTTGAACAGAGGGAAGTTTTATGGCAGATCAGGTTAAAATCTGACCAATTCCCCGGGTTAAACGAGACAATAAACATCAAATGTTTCTTACGGAACAGCAAATTAAGTATAGACAAAGGTATTATTTCAACCATGTTCATTTGATATGCACTAGCACTTTAAATTTAGGCTTTTTAACTAATGTGTATTTTTTTCATTGGATAATTGTTTTATTGGTGTATTATTTAAGCGATGTGTTTTTTTGGTTTTTAAATGTATTCTGAAGAAGTCTCCTGACGAAAGCGTTGATTAAATTGGTAATACGCTATTTCCTTGTGGTCTACAGTTTTGTTCCAGCAACTTTCTTAAGAATTTGTCTCCTTGCCTTGGCTTTTTTCCTGTTTTTTGCTGTTTAGCACTACCTTAAATTGCTTGACACATGGCAATCATGCCTCAGGTGGTGCTGCAGGGCTGCCTATGTCGGATGCACATACTACACTCCCTGTACATGTTTGAAGCTGGTAGTATCAACTTAGGCATCCCTTTTACTATATGTGCAGGTCAGAGAGAGGTATTATTTCCAGGGTTCCTACTGAGCCAGTGTATGTGCTATGTGTTGCATCTTTGCCAAGGCCAAAGCATACTGGGCATGCCTCCTTCTGCCTAGTGAGGCAGGCTCAGGTTGTTCCTCCGCCGAGTCATGCTCTGCCTGTGATGACCTTGGCAATGGTGGGGGGCTGTTTGGGCCAGGCCTATACTCGTCCTGCTGCAGCTGTTTTCGCAGGATCATATTATGTAGCATAGCACATACCATGAAAATTTGGGTACATGTAGTTGGTGAGTACTGCAAGGCTCCACCAGATGTGTCCAGGCACTGGAACCGTGACTTGAGCAGCTCAAACACACGCTCGATTACATTTTGTGTTTGTGCATGTGCCTCATTATGGCACTCCTGTTCAGGTGTGTGTGCGTTTCTGATGGGTGTCATCAGCCACGGCTCCAGTGCATAGCCAGCATCGCCCACTAGGTGACCATGTGGGATGTCCCCATTGGCAAATGTCTGGTACAGCTGCGTCAGATGCCAGATATGGGAATCATGGTAGCTTCCAGGGCAGCCAGCACACGCATTCAGTATTATGCCCTGGGCATCACACACGACCTGGCAGTTGATAGAGGGGAAGCCCTTGCGGTTAATGTAGGCCCTACCCCGCTCACCAGCTGGTGCTTTGATGCATATGTGCATGCAGTCTATTGCACCCACTACCTCAGGGTATTCTGCTATTTGCTGGAAGAGAAGCATATCGCTGGCCAATACCGCACAGGAATTGGGGAAATATACATGATCACCGACATGTGCTGACATGGCATCCAGGAACTGGTGCAGTACCCTGGATGCTGATGCCTGTGATATCCCCATCATATCACCAGTTGGTCTCTGGAAGGTACCTGTTGCTAGTATTCGTAGGCCAACACATACCTTGGTTTCCACTGGAATGGGTTCCCCTCTGTTGGTTCTGTGTGTGAGGCGTGGCCGGCACAGCTCAGCAATTTGCTGCATGAGGTCTCTGTCCACTCTATAGCGCTCCACTATCTCCAGCTCATGTAGCCCCTGGTAGGTTACCCTGGGCCTGTACACTCTTCTCCATCTCCTCACTGGGGGTTGGTTGGCAGCATTCCCATTGTCACCACCCTCAGCATGTTGCATATGTCAGTTTATGACAGCAATGGCAGCCCCTAACATTTCTTTGTCTAAGTTAAGCCTTTTTAGTATTCACTTCTCTTAGCTTACTGCAGTGCTGCAGTGTCTCTGAGGAATACATGGTGAAAAGTTGTTTGCAGAGTTTTAAGTGCTGGGCTGGGCTGGGCTGGTTTACTGCCTGTGTAATTGCCTGATTCTGATTATTTCCACCTGTTAGCTCTGCTGACTCTCCCTGGTTAACTTCCTACTGTTTGTTGTGCTTCCTTTTCCCTTTCCATTTCCTCAGGGGGGCAGTGCTGTGCACACTAGCACAGATGCATGCACACATGCTAACACATGCGCACACAGGCTTAGACGGAGTTACACTAGCTAATTCCTGCCTAAAAGCGTGCACACGAGCGCAAAGGCACTTACAAGACTTTAAACTGCCCTACACATGCTTAAACGCGCACACACAAGCACAAATGTGCTAACACAGATTTAGACAATATTACACATGCTAACTTCTGCTTACACATGCGCACACTGTCTTACTTGGGTTTATAGGCGTGCACAAGCACACATACACGTTGCAAGCATTTTTACGAGAAACTTTGGTGATACCCACAGTCTATTTCTTGACTTTAGCTAGGATATCTACTGACACACCTCTTCCAGTGATGAGCAACTGACAGCTAACACATGCCACTCTGCTCCAATGAGATTAGCTACTGTCATACATACCCCCCCATGATGTCACCTATATCCTACTCTGTTACTCCCCTTATCCTAGTCTTGCACTCCACTGACTGTGCTCATTTGCTATGTAGACTTGGGATTCACTATCCTTACCCTCATTTGCATAGGATTGCCTACTAATGCTTGGTTACATCTCTTAGACTGGGTTCCCCCCTTAGCAACCCCTACTCGGTAGCCATGTTGTCTTCAGCCTGCCATTGCCTTGCATTGTACATTACAAATACCCATAAAATCCACATTTCTGGGTTTTAATTTTTATTTTTCTGGTTTTTAGAGTGCAGCCCATTTGTGCGGCGCTGCGCTACGCTTAAACATGGAAAATCGGACAAAAAAAATAAATTTTTTTTTTTCATTTTGCATTGGGGAACATTGCCAATGGCCATATATTTGGCCATTGGCATGCTTCCTCTACTGGATGCAACCTTTATTTGGAGCTGTCACGGCTCCATTTTGCTATTTGCAGAACAGTACTCAGTTGTCAACTGAGTACATTTCTGCAGATAACACTACTCTTACTCGGACAGGTTCAGGTTTCCTGGATCGCAAATCTACCTCATTTGTATGCCTTTCGGCTGCAATTGAGGTAATTTGCATGTCCCGGCCCTGTCCATGTAAGAGCCGTTTTAGGAGCTCTCGTGCACACCCCTACAGGCTGTTCCTGGATCGTTCGTCGGACATGATGGCTGCATGGAGTGTTACTCTACTCTTAGACTCCATGCAAGCCATCGTGAATCCGGCCCAGGGTATTCAGAAAAAAATAATGTTACGCAACATTTTGTAAAAAGCAACAAAATGGAAGGAGTACCACACCAGTAGCAACATGTCTTAGTTAAGCACCCTTGTCTTTATTCTTAAAGACTTCTTTAGTCTAAAAAAATGCATCCAATACATTCATTTAAAGCAAATGAACACTTAATTAAACATTTACTGTCAGCCAGTCATAATTAAGAAATCAGTTAACCTTAAGAAATACGTAATATATTCAGAAATGGAGAAAAGAGTTTAAAGTCATGCTATTCCATTTAAAGGGTCACTAAAACCTGGAGAAATTTGAGCATTACATTTGATCTTCATATCAATTCATTTTTCTATAGTAAACTATTAAAATCACTACCTCTTACATTGTCTTGTACCATATCCATTACATAGAATAGAACATTGTTAAAATTCATACATAAAGTGTGCATATATAGCACATTGCATATATTTTTTATTCTTTATTCCAATTACATGTTTCTTAATTCTGTCAGACAAGTTACAACTTCCTCTGTGTTTTTCCTGTGTAAAATATGTTACAGGATGCACGGCCGGCCTTAGGCATAGGTGACCACCTAGCGTGCCATACAGGACAGCCTCATAAAGGGCACATTTTATTTATTTAAATTTTATTTTTCATTTCGATCTCTTCATCTTTCAAACACACCACATCAGGACTCGAGAGACAAAAGTTCGTACTCTTCTCGGTGCCCCATCTCTGAGTATGTCCTGATAGTACTGTGACATTTGCGCCCCTCCCCACTCAGTAGCAGCAGCATTGAGGAGAATGTAAATCTCGCTTTAGGCACTTAAAAGCTGTATGTTGATTCTTAAGTTACAGCCAGGGTGTCTCGGAATGTGTATTCATAACATGGTTTCCGTTTATAGTACTTTCCGACTTACAGTAAGAACTAGGACGGGAAGTTACTAGCCTTTTTAAAAAAAAAGAATGGCTAAAGAAAAAAAGTGTTATTTAAACATGGGTAACTCTATGGTGGAGTTTAGAATGGATGGTGGGCAATAGATTTACCATCTGCATGCATACCTCTCAGCTCTCTGGATTTTCACAAAAATCAGAAGTTTGCTCTCATATTTTAGGCTTGTTTCTCATAAAATTTTTGGTTTTCTGTCAAATCATTAAGGACTGAAGTGGATTGAGGTCATTATATGATGACACTTGCGAATGCAAGCCTCATTATTCTAACAAGCTTCTGCCTTTCTAAGAGCAATATATCAAAAATTATCCTTGATTTTGGGCATCTTTCTCCCATTATTTTTGTCTTTGTCCAGATTTCTAGGGCTTAGAGGTTGAGAGGTATGGCAACAAGTGCACTCGCTTATGTTATCAAGCTTTTCTGTTCTGAAAGTTTTTAAAAACTGTTCAAATGCAAACCAGGCAATTCATTGTTTTGGACATGTCACTAAACTACCAGTAGTAGGATGCTTGCTCTGCTAACCCAATATTTCCTCAAGAATGCTACTGGGAAATGTTTACCTTACTGTTGTACCACATCTCAGAAGTGATGTGAATGAATAGCTCTGGTTAAAAATCAATTAACGTTATGTTGGCTAATTAAGTAACCTAGCATTGCTTCCTCCAAGTATGTGTGTGTGTGTGTGTGTGTGTGTGTGTGTGTGTGTGTGTGTGTGAAGTACATATGAAATCAAATAAGAGCGCCTTTCAGATGTTTGAAAAATCATAGTATATGGTTTCTGTGTAAATTTTCTCATACTTGGGCACTGGCAACTGACACACCTGCTAAACTATAGGTTGGCAGAACAACAGCCTGGTTTGTGTACCACTGTGATGATATGGGCAAGTGCCATCATAGCCAGCTGGGGTTTTGCAAAGAATGATATGTCCTTTGAATATCAAATTTATTTATACAAGATGCTTGTGTTACAAATGTATTAGAACTGTATATCATTTGTATATCAAAATGATTTTGTACAGATGCTTGTGCTGAAAATGTATTTATGAGCTTTACTTGTGTTGAAATGCAAAAACAGTACACCCTGCTGAAATGAAGAGAAATGTACATGTATTTAACTTTAAGAAAAATAAGGGAAATGTAAATGAGCTGTTAAATCGTTAAAAGGCACCCCACATTGCTGAGTAGGAACAGAGACGCTGGATCTGAGGAAGAGACTTTGTCCATTATCTCAGTGAAAAGAGGGGAGGCCCCAGTCACTGCCATAAACATTTGGATGTGTATTGTGGTCATCTGTATTAAATTCCCATCTCTGCTTCAAAGGGGATTACTGTGAGAACTTAAAGCCAGGTGAACAGATGAGGTCATTTTGCCATCCCTCTTGGTTCATAGGTGTGTACAAGGCTAATGACCTAGGAGCTTTACAAGCCTAGCCCAAAAAAAATTTTCCCTGACACCATGCCACCTGATGTTCATTCACAGTGCCTCTATCCAGTAGGGCAACTGCTGTGATGCCTGGGGTGAACTTTCTGTTACCCATCCACTCGTCAAGATTATTCTTGAAGAGGGCAAGTCAGTTGCTCTGCTTGACATGAATGGGAATTTTATTCCAGAGTATGGACAGTCCTTGGGAGATGAACCTGTCCTTCCAGCATGTTCTGTTGATTGTGGTAGTGAGGTTATGGTCTCTGGAGCTTGTGGCATGGGGGGATTGGGATTTCTTTAGGTGTAGCATTTCAAGTAGGGTGGGTCGGACATGGCTTTGTACATCAAGCAGTGATCACCTCTGAGTAGACGATAAGAGACTGAGAACAGCTGAAGTTTCTTGAGTCTATCCATGCAGGACATGTATTTAAGGCCTAGGATCCTTTTTGTGAGGTACTTTTGTGGTCTCTCCAGCTGTTGTAGGTGTCTGGTCAGGTATATGCCAAACAGCGCATTATATTCGATGACTGGTCTAATGAGGGATGAGTAGAGAGGGATGATGACCTCCTTCTTTCTGGATGAGAACACTTTGGTTATAAGATGTGCCATGTAGAAGGACTTTCTGACCACAGTGGCAACATGGTGGTTGAAGGTGAGGTGGCTGTCGACCTGGGTGCCCTGATCTCATATGGCCCCTTCAATATTTAGTGGGCTCCCTTCAATGTGGTAATTCAAGGGGATGAGTTTTTCTTCCAGAGAGAATGATAACGCATTTTTGGCATTAAACTTAAGGCTATGGTTCCGACACTAGTTGTTGGTCTCAGAGAGGCCCTTTTGCAGGATGTCTGCATCACTTGGGGAGTTTATAACAACTCCTAGGTTGCAATCATCAGCGAACTTGGACAGCCAGAGTCCTTCTGTGTTGGCCTGGATTTCTGAGAAGTAGATGCCAAACAGGAGAGGGCCCAGACCGAGCCCTGTGGGACTCCACTCATGACTGGTCGGCAGTTTGACTTGGAGTCCGCAACTTTCACTCTGCGGGTCCTGTCTGTGAGCAAGCTTGGAACTCACCCAATTATATAAGGATTGATGCAGGTTTGTTATTAAAGGAAAATTCCACCTTCAGTTACAGTTTAACTACATCACAAGGCTTCTTTTCTTCCTATAGTATGATAAAATGTTTACTAATTTTCATGCATTAAAAATAATTGAAGGAAATTACTTGGAGTGGCTTTTATGGGGAGTGAGCTACCAGTGGGTGTGGCTCAAATAGGGATGTTTCAGAAGTATGGTGTGGGTGGGGCTTAAGGGGTGCAGAAACACTACTTCGCCTAGGGCACCATTTCAGCTAAGGCCGGACCTGACAGGATGTACATGTAGCAATATGCAATAACATTTCTGAATTACATGTAAATCTTATTTTTGATGTATTACTTCTTTCCATTCTTTCTACTAAGTTCTAAGTACTGATATTATATAAAAAACTCGTCTTCTTTGTGCCTGACTTTTTCTTTTTTATGATGCAGTTATTTCCTTTCCTTTTTCAAGAATTCTTTCTACATTATCACTTTTGTTACTAACAAATGGACTTCTTCCTAAACATTAACTAAATTTAAATTTCATTCACTTATACACAAATGTCCTTATTGTAGCATCCTTAATTCATGTTGTCACCACAGTACCACCTAACATCATTTGCATCTATACTGTACTTAACTGGACAATCTATATTTTAATCTGCTTTTATTTCATTGATTCACCTTTAGATACTTTACAAAGTTAGTTTGAAAGGATAGGTGGCAAGTGTTCTTCTACAACTTTTACAAAATTCAAAAATATATCCAGTAAATTCTGCATTTATGACCTCTAGTCAGAAATACTTCTTCTAATTTGTTTTCAAAGCCATGATTTTCACTTTGATGCTTTAATCTTCTATCCTCTTCTAATACTTTTTTAAAATATAAATTTGATATCCACTACTTTCTTGTAAATACATGTTTACAAACTGTGGCTTTCTAGATATACTATATTGTAACATTATGATGACTGTATTTACTGTGAGCCAGCTGTCCAAAACAATGATAGAAGTAGCTGCTGCATTATGGATAACATTTTAAAAATTCCTTTCAACCATTTAAATAATTCATAAATAAGCCAACATTTTCTTCACTTCCATTACAAAAAATTCAAGTATTGTAAAGAAAATGCTTAAATAACACTACATTAACTTCATAAAATTACTTGTAAATATAAATTTGTTTTCCCAATGATTTATAATTAAGTTAACATAAAGAGGTGTAATATTGGCTCTCATTGCTACTCCTTGGACTGTAAAAATACTGCACTATTAAAATAAAAAGTTAGTTAATGCTACCTCAGTTAAAGTGCACAATAGCTCTACTTTTAACTACTGAAATCAGTAGTCAGATTTAAGAAAATCTCCAAACATTTCTACTTTTCTTTTTTGAGACATATAGTACAAGCCTACAAAGACTCCACATCCATGACTGCCAACCAAAATAAATGATCACATTTTTACTTTCCTTACATTGTCCAAAAATGCCAGCTATCCCTTATACAAGATCTTCCCTGAGATTCACAAATCCTGGATGAGTAATCATAGCCAAGACAGCCCTATTTACATTGTTTGTACAATGATCCCCAATGCTTATTTCCTTTATATACAGCCACGCCATTGTACGTGACAAGCAGCTCATTGTCATGGCTGAAACACAGACCCATAGACAGATCATGTTAGATCACATTCTGACCAGATTAAAGTACAAGCAGTTGAAGTAAACATTGAATGTGTATAAGCACCTCTGGTCTTCGTTGTGAGTTCAAATGCACAGACAGGGAAATAATTTTGACAATGTTGATGTCATGTACAACAATATATCCAGAAAGAACTGTTGCATGAAATGGAAAATATCATGGATGGCTAAGGGTGAAGTAGAGGTTTCACTACAGCTGCGGAAAACACAAACATGGACAGAAGTGCAAAGTTAGTTACTCAACAAAGCAAGTTGCCAAAGCATAATGGAAAAGATGGTATGAAAATGCCTTAATGTAGGATAATGTGGAATTTAGGATCACTGGGATACTGTCCAAGTCCTGACAACATCAGACTATGAGCAATGGACCTGTACTGTAATGAGAATGTCATTAAAACATGAAAATCTGAAACCCTAATGCGAGTAAACCCATCAATCCAGTCCACATACCTGAATGTACTCAGCTCCTAGTGGGACAGCCACTGAAACAGTCAGATTAAAAGGGGTCATATAATACACATATCATGGAAATATTACACATTTGCAGACTATAAACTGGACAGCATAAAATAGCATGGAATAATCAGGGGATTCAAAGCCCCTGCCCAGTGTATTGGCACTGTGACAATCATTTCATGAGCACAGTGTGTGCCATTGAAACAGCCAGCATGAAGGCACTTGCATTACTGTATTTCAGACTGGCATGATTATGTGCAACAACTCTTAGTTCATTTACCATTGAATGAGGACTAGCCTTTCACATTGGTTGGACGTGTGCATTGATACTGCTCTCAATGACCCACCAAGCAACCCCCGAACACAGAAAGATGGTTACTGTTTGATAAGCACTTTATGGTTATATGAGAGTTGTGCTTATCTATTTTCAAACTATAGTAAAGTTTGTAAATGGGCGGCCACAGTGGTGAAGCGATTAGCATTGCTGCCTCACAGCAAGAGGTTCTCTGGTTCTAACCTCAGCTGGGGTGCCTTCTGTGCGGAGTCTGCATGTCCTCCCTGTGGTCGCATGGGTTTCCTCTGGCTGCTCCAGTTTCATTCCACATCCCAAAGACATGCTGTAGGTGGATTGGATACTCTAAATTGGCCCTAGGTGAGACTACATGCGTGTGTGTGCATTCCGTGGAAAGTTGGGTGGTGGGCTGGCAACTCGACACCGTAAAACTTCACTGCCAGTCATGAGCAGACAGGTGATCCACTGTGGCAACCCCTAATCAGGAAAAGCCAAAAGAAGAATTAAAGTTTGTAAACAAGAGTATAGGACAGAGATGAAAAGGGGAAGTAAACAGAGGATCAAACACAAGTTGATCCCTTAAAGAATGACGAGGATGAAGGTAGGATTGATGCATACCTCTCAATTGCTTATCTCAACAATACAAGGGAATCCCAGGGTTAATTTTAGAGGGGAGAACAAGATGTGTTTCCTATTATAAAGCACAGTTGTTTAAGAACTTACCATATGCAATAATAGATGTTCTATTGATCACTGTTGTATTATTCCAATACTGATGAGTTATTCCACCAAGGTAACCTGACATACAACCAGCATACTGAAACCAAAACCTTCCATACTCTCATACGTCCATCGTATGCCTTCAGCCTGTGAGCATAGGGGTACATAAGAGGAGAATAAGTTCCTCAGAATATCTAGAGCCATAAGATGCAAGTTCAGAGAAGAAAAGGGGAGGGACACTGATCCACCCTCAGTCCACGAGGTGCAGAGAGGCCATAAAGTACAGAATGGGGTAGAAGGGAAGGATGCAATACTGCAACAGTGATCAGTAGGATATCTACTGTTATGGTAAGTTCTTACACAACCATACTATGTCCTTTCTTGGATCACTGTCACAGTATTTCTGTACTGATGGTAAATTACATAGCTAAAAGTGGTAGAGAATGTGAAGGATGAGAAGTAAAGGCAAGGGAAAATGTTAGCGTGTACATTTCATTTCATAGCAGAACAAAATTTCAAGTGTCCTTCAGTGTGTATCTGTTAGTGTGCTTCTTGCCTAATATTAACAAATGCTGACAGGTGAGAAAATTATAAGGCTTATCCTGAATGGAAAGTTCTATCATGGAATTTGAAACTTGTGCCTACTATGGAATGTCATAAACAAGCAGTCAGGTGATCTTAGTTAGCAAAATTAATGCTGTAATGCTAATTTCTAATTGGTCAGTGACAGTTTTATAACTGATGCAATAATGATTTAAATGAAAAAAAGGTATAAAATAGTATGATTCTTGTAGGTGAAGGAGACGGAATCTTGAGTTCATAGTCTTTTTGTGCAATAAAGGAGATTGTTATTCTCTGCTAAACTGTCTCATGTGAAAGCTATTTGATATCTTAGCAAGAGTGAATGGACTGGAGACAGGGGAGCTGTTCCCCAATTTTAGCAGCACTTATCTGGCAAAGGAAGTATTTGATATCAAAAATGCATGTACTCTACAGTGTTTTGTAAACTTGTGAAGAGAAGACTAGGTGGATGCTTCTAGAACAGGTCTGGAGTCAATGCTTTTCAAGAAGGCACAAGACAGAGAGATTACTCTGGTGAAATAATACTCCACACATAAGACAGTGACTTACCATGGAATGAATAACATAAATAAATGGATTTTGAGATACATATAAAGATTGTCGGTTAGAAGATGGCGCTGTCCAGTTTGCCCTACTTAATGTTGCCAAGGAGCTGGTTTGCTTTTCTAAAGTCTTTTGACTTATCTAGGTCTATATTTTCTGTTCATATCCAGGGATTGAAGAAATCTCTCAACTCTGTTTTATGAATTTGGAAAGAATGTAGGCAAATCAATGTCTGGTTGAATGACAATTCGTTAACTACCTTTGGCATGAAAGAGGAATTAGCCCTAAAGAAAACCTTAGTCTTATGGATGGCCATTAGGGCTTGAAGCTCAGAAACTCTTCTTACAGAAGTAAGCATAACCAGCAAAACTGTATTCAAGATACAAAATTTTAAAAAAGGTGGACAATGTTAGGTCAAACGGTGGTATGGTAAGTTTTTCCAATACAAAGTTGAGATCTTGGGGGGAATTCACACCTCTCAGTTATCCAGATTTGTCTGCATATTATGGGTTGGGTCTCTTCCTCATAAAATTTGTGATTTTCTAGGAAATCATTGTGGGTTGACGTACTAAATAATGACAGATATTGGAGTGTTAGACTTCATATCTCCAGAATATTCATGTCAACACAAAACCTGTTATTCGACTAATGTTCTTAGTTTATAAGAGCAATAATTAAAGTTTGTCCTCATTTATAGTCCTTTTTCCCCCATTATTTTTGGCTTTGCCAGATTTCTTACTCTAAGAGCTTGAAAGGTATGGGAAATAGCTCTCTTAGTTAAATTTATGTGAAGGATGCCTTTTAAAAAAAGATTGGTCTTGTATCTGGAAAGCAAGGAGGATTTAAGGGCATGTAGACAGAGATAGCATGCAAGTGTGTCTTGACGGAGGAATAGGCTAGCACACTTTTTAGTAGCTCACACAAATGAGACAGAATAACAGGAACACTGACATGAAGGGGCGTCATCCTTCTTAAGACACCAGATTAAAAACCTTTTCAATATGAAGATGTACGATTTTCTAGTGGTAAGTTTTCTCAACTCCTGGAGCAGCTGAAGCACAACCTCAAAACACTGATGTCAGAAATGAATTAATATTCTATCATCCAAAAGGTAAGAATGAAAACCTCTAAGTTGGGATGAATTAAAGGGCACTTTATTGGCAAACAAGTCTACTTTCTTGGGTAATGTGTAGTGATGACCCCTGGCTAGGTGTAAGAAGATGGGAAACTAGTGCTACCTGGGCCAGCAAGGAATCACAAGCAAGATTTTTGGTTTATTACTTTGGATCTTTAGGAGAATCTTTGGGATTAGAGGGGAAGTTGTAAAAGTATACCCTCTCAAGACACACACACACACACACACACACACACACACACACACACACACACATATATATATATATATATATATATATATATATATATATATATATATATATATATATATATATATATATATAGCTTTCATTCTCCGAGGGAGGCTGGGAACAAGGAGTAGTGGAGCAAAAAAGTTTGAGCTACTGTTCTGAGAGGAGACAAACAGATCTATTTGAGAAATATCCCTTCTGTGGTCAATGTCCAGGAAGACCTCTCTGATTAACTTCTATTCCTGAGGGCCTTCCATGTACCTGCGGTCGGTTCTCTTATCTCTTTGGAGGATCATTGGCCTTGAACTCTCATCAGGTCTGTTCATGCTCCCCAAGCCAGATCTGATGCATCAGTGTGTAGATGCTGGGTGGGAGTGGGTGGTCTGAAGAGTAGGCAGAGACTGAGTTGAATCTGAGAAACCCACCATTGCAACCACTTTTTCAGAAAGGGCAAGAAATGGATTTGAAAGTAAATGGGTAATAGAACTGAGAACAAACAACCAGGCTATATGTGTTAAAAAATCAAATCTAAGACGTTTGAAGCACAACTGTGAAAGGAAAGTAGGTGATAAAATGTGCTTCTCTTCATGAAATAAAAAAATTCAGTTGATTAATTATCTCAAATCTACCTGAAAGTCTGTTATCAAAAAAATGTTCCCAGGTCTCTGATGAATATATCAGAATTAAGTAGAATATACAAGTGTGTAAGAATTTATAATAACAATAGATGTCTTACTGATACCTGGGGCAGTATTACAATCTGTTGGTTTATCTTGCCAAATAACCAAGTTGTCCATTCTGGGGTACCAAGTATAAACTTTCAATAGACCTATACATTGTAATGACCTAAGCTTGTGGGTATAAGAGTACATTCATGGAGATATGAGTGTAAATCTTTAGACTATAAGCCAGTAAGCAGTAGATGCTTGAGAAAGAAAAAGTATTTCAGCTAAGAGGAGAGAGGCATAAAACGATAGTTGTCCCCCTCTGTAAATATGGGAAGTAAGGCATAAGACAGCTGTCCAGTAGTCCTGAAAGGACTCACCTGGTGAAGGCAGCCCTGGATTTACAGAAGGCATCCAATCTGTAAAGTTTGGTAAAGGTGTGTACTGAAGACCAAGTAGCTATTTCTACAATGGTCCAAGAATCAAACCTTTGTCGAAGTCTCCAGATGAGGCTACTACTCTGCTAGAGTGTGCCTTTCTGGAGAGGGTAAGCATTTGCCATGTTAACTGTAGCAAAAGATAATGGATTTGGAAATTTAGTTAACAACAGTTTGCTTAGAAACTGGGTTCTTTATTTCTGAAGGAGACAAAGAGTTGGCTTATTTGAGAATATCTTTAGTATTATCGAGGTAAAATCTGAGCTGTCTATGGACATCATAGGATCATAGGAGGTTACTAGGCTATTGGCCCTGAGGCCCTTATAAGCCCAGCCAAGAGTTTAGCCCATATTTAGACAAATCAGCACCTGATACCCCATCCAGTTATCCAGGCTGCACTTAAAAAGGGGTAAAGAGGTACTCTGCTTGACATGGAGAGGGAGTCTATTCCATAGATGGGGAGTCCCTGGGACACAAATCAGTCCCACCAACAAGACTTGTTGATGTCACAGACCAGGTTGAGGCTGTGTGTGTGGGTTACTCAAGTGGAGCTTGACTTGCGGATATGCTGCAGTCCCATCAAAGTGGGGTCCGTGATCGCCTTGTCTGCCAGATAGATGTCACCTCTGAGGAGTCTGTATGAAACTAAGCAGAGGGATAGAGATTTTAGTTTATCTGTGCATGGTTTGAAGGCTCAGGATTCTCCTTGTGAAGAACCTCTGTGGTCTCTCCAGCTGCTGCATGTGATTTGCAAGGTACATGCTGAAAGGGATGTTGTACTCAATAATGGACCTTATAAGGGAAGAATACAGGGATGTTATGACCTCCCTGTCCCTGGATGAGATACCCTTATTTATGAGGCGGGTCATGCAGAAGGCTTTCCATACAACGAAAGCAACATGGTGGTCGAAAGTCAGGTTGCTGTCAACCTGGGTGCCCAAATCCCTCAAAACTGATTGCATGTTTAGGGCATTGTTATTAATGTGATAATTTGTGGGGATGTCACTCTCCTCAAAGGGGATGATGATGCATTTTTTGGTATTCAACTTGAGGCCATGTTTCTGGCACCAGTCATTTGTCTGAGTGAGACATTCTTGGAGGATGTCCACATCACTAGGGGAATTGATGACAGCACCGAGCTTGCAACCATCTGCAAACTTGGTCAGCCATAGCCCACTGGTTTTGGCCTGCACCTCAGAAAAGTATATCCCAAATAAGAGAGGCTTCAAGACCGAACCCTGTGTACGCTGGTTGTTATGGGTCTACTGCTTGAGGTGGCTTCCCCTATTTTGACGGGATGTATCAGTGAGCCAGTTTGCTACCCATCTGGTAACATATGGATTGATGCCTAGTTGAGAGAGTTTATCTATTATGCCCAAGTGGGGAATAGTGTAAAGGCTTTGGCCAAGTCAATGTATTCGGTGTGCACCATCTTCCCCTCATCCATGACTTTGTTGACTGTCTCAAAGAAGTCAACCAAATTTAGCAGACATGCCCTCCCCTTGATGAAGCCAAACTGTGTGGGATCAAGTGTTTGGAAGTTGCCAATGTCCTTGTTAATGAGGTCCATGATAATCCATTCCATGGCCTTGTAGATTAGTCTAGTTAGACTGATGAGTCTATAATTTCCCAGATCAGCAGATGCTCTACCTTGGTGTAAAGGGATGACAGTGGCTGTCCTCCACTCAGCTGGGACAAAGCCAGTACTCAGGCTTTGGTTGAATAGGGTGCCTAGTGGTGCTGCAAGTTTCTGCCTGAGTTCGCATATGATGCAGCCTGGGATGTTTTCGAGTCCCATGGAGGCTGTATTTTTTGCCTTTAAGAGAGCAGTGATGACCTGTTCCCTAGATATAAGGGAAAGGGGGCAGGTATTAGGGATGTCCTGATTTAATGATGGGGGGACAGAGGGGTAAAGTTCTCACTGAATCTGTCAGCAAACAAGTTTGCTATATCTATGGCATTTGTATATGTGGTGTCCTTGACCACCAGTTCTGAACAGATCTGGGTGCTTCCTTTGAGGTTGTGGACATATGTGAAGAAGGCCTTATGATTGTCTCTAGTAGATGTAGCCAATTTGAACTCAAAGTTTGCTTTGGAGGATTTCACTAGTGCTCTTATTTGCTTGTTCAGGCTAAGTGACATTGCTTCCAATTGGGCACCTGCTCCTTCTTGGTCTTAGACAGCAATTTTTTTCCTTTTGTTATAGAGTTTATTTATTGCAGATGTCCACCAGACAGGTTTACTCTTCCTTGCACAGGATGATTTAGTCCTGCCGGGTATTCCTGATTCCATGCATCTATATAAATGCTCGCATAGTGCTTTGGTGTAGTTTTGGATATTGGTCCCAGTTCCTACAGAGGGGGAGGGGGCTGTGAAGCTGTTTTACCATCCCTCAGGAGGCTGTAATCAGCTTTGGAGAAGTTTTTATGTCTGATCCTAGCTAGAGGGGGGGGGGGTTGGGGGAGATGGTGACTTTGAAAGTGACCAGTTTATGGTTGGATCTTACCAGGAAAGATGATTCTATAGGGATGCTGCAGTGGTTACTCATGCTGGTTAATACCAAGTCCAAGATATTATCACCTCTTGTGGGGGTATTGACTAGCTGTTCCAAGACATTTGCATTGACAAAATCAAGGAATCTCTGGGCATTTGTGTTTTGGCATGAGTAGTTCTTCCAATCTATGTTTGGGAAGTTAAAGTCACCCAGGATCATAGCAAAGGGTTGAATCTTGATAGATCTGGACAGGTCCAAATAGACAGCCTGGGCATCTTGGGTCAGATTTGGGGGCCGGTAGCTAGCTAGGATTTGAACAGGGGTCTGGTTAATGGTTAACTGCACCTGGAGTGTCTCCTGTGTGTCATACTGTTTGACTAGCCTGGAAGTGTGTATGTCTTCAATGTATATTGAAACACTACCTCCTTTGGCTTTACTGCCCACAGTTTGGGGTCTGAATGTATGATAGGATGAGTAACCAGGTAAGGCTGGGGTGCTCTCTGCAGCTTTGAACCAGGTTTCTGTGACTGCACAGATGTCAGCATTTTTCAGGGTTAGGAATGCTTGCAATGAGTGCAATTTCATGTTTAGACTCCTAGATTTTAGCAGCATGACCTTTAAAGCTAAGCCAGTTGTTAAAGTCAGTCATTTTCTGTTTGTATTGAGGCATCATTCTGGGTGATGGCAGAATGCTGCTTAAGGCTAGGGACATACCTGCCTGAGACACATAATCAGCTAGCTCAATCATGTATCTCTTCATATAGTCCAGAGAGGTATGTCTCAATTCATTCACGCCAACATGGACTATGACAGAGTCATAACAGTACCTGTTGTTGAGAGACTTGAGTGCATATGTGATATGGAATGAAGGATTCTTTCTTCCCAGGTTTGCTGGTTAGGGAAAAAGATGGGCATTTTAACGGCCTGATAAAGGGACAGTTCATTCACAACCTAAGGCATAAGGGCCTGCATTCCTGAGACTCATCTGGCGGAGATGACAGGTACCAGAAATGTGTTTTATAAGTACATAACTTTGGAGCAGCAGAGGTTGCTGGCTTGAAGTTAGAGTACATTTTTCTAACACAGAGTTGAGGTCCCAAGCTGGAGGGGTAGCTTTACTTATTAGTTTCAGGTGCAGTGCACCCTTTAAAGACTGTGCTAAATCTAGTCTAGCTAGAAGATGAGGATCCAGAAGTAGAGAAGCAGATATAGGTGAAATGTGTGCCATCATAGATGAGCATGCTAGTCTGGATTTCAGTAACTCACCCAAATATGAGAGGACCAGTGGGATGTTAGCCTGAACTGGGACCAATTCTTTAGCCAGACCTCATATAGATCATATTTTCCATTTTGTTATGTAAGATTTCCCAGTATTAGGTTTCATTGCCTCTCGGAGAACCTTGGGCAAATCCTCAGCGAAGTGATGTCTAAAAGGGAGATGAATCCTTTCATCAATATGTTAACATTGAAGGGTGACAGGTTTTGATGCTGTGTGAGCAAGTCCACTATGGAGGGAGGTTTCTGCTAATTCCCCTTGGCTAAGTGGAAGAGAAGAGGGAATCAATGCTGCCTTGGCCAAAATAAGTCACTATTAGGATCTTTTGGCATTCCTTTTGCATCTTTAGAAAGACCTTAGGAAGAAGAAAAAAATGGAGGGAAGGCAAAGGCAATTAGATACCTTCCCTCCAAGGGATGGACACTGCATCCATTTTTCAAGCTCGAGGACCATACGTCCTGGTGCAAAAGAGTGGGAGTTGTTTTTTTTTGCCAATGGAAGCAAACAGATCTATCTGTGGCACCCCCATTTGTGGACTATGTTTAGGAACATTCCCCTGTCCAACATAAATTCATGGAGGTCTTGCCTTGATCTGCTTAGATGGTCTGAGAAAGCATTGTCTTTTGAGGAAAAATAAACCTACTGGAGAGGGAGCTTTGCTTTTTTGGACTGCTCCCAAACCAAAATATCCAGTAGGTACAGTTGGTAAAAACTAATGTCCCCCTGCATGTTTATCTACCACGATTGTAGTGTTGTCTGTAAACACTATTAAAGGATCTGGTTTCTAGTAGTGTCTGAAGGCCTGCAGGGCCTGAAGTAGTGCCCTCATCTCCTTTACACTGATGTGATCTGATCTTAGCTTTAAAAAAAGTCACAGAAAAGTAAAAAAAGATCACAAACCATATTCCAAACTGTTTCACTGTTTAATACTTTAAAAAATTCAAACAGCTAAGCGCTTTTGCCTTCTCATACATATGTAGTAATATATAAAAAATGAAAGAAGAATTATTATTGTTGATTTTTATTTTTTATATATTACTACATATGTTTTTAAACATGTAAATGAACGTTATTATGTTAAGAATGTGATTGGCTGTGAAATTCTAAATGTGATATAAATTAGGAACTGAACAGATGTTTTAAATTACTTTGATGATGCCTGATGTTTTAGACGGTGAAAGCACTTAGTCGTTTGAATTTTTAAAAGTATTAAACAGTGAAATACTTTGGAACATAGTTTGTGATAATTTTTTTATTTTTTTGTGAAGTTTTGTTTGTTTATTTTGCCTGGTTGGCAGTTTTTGAGACTGATCTTAGCTTTTTTTTAATTTACGACTACCCTACCCTTGTTTGCATATCCAGGCTCTCCATCTTTTGTTTGCATCTGTGTGCAATCCCTGCCTTGGTGTCAACAAACTGAAGTGTAGACCTGGGTTGAGCTTTATTTGTGAAATCTGCCACAGAATTTCCTTCTTTAGGTATGGTATGAGATAGAGGTATGCATCCACTGGATGTGAATGTTGGGACCAGGTGGGTTTCACCTACCACTGGATCTTCCTCATGTGGACTCTTGCAAAGGAGATCATGGGAATGGTACCGGCCATGACTCCCAGAACTCTAAGGAACTCCCTTGCTTTACAGGACTAAAGAGGAAGAAAAGAGATAAAGTAACTGGTCAGGTTTTTCACTTCATCTGGTGGTAGGTAAGCCTGCATGTGCTTGGTGTTTAGTCTACATCTCAAGAAATACGTATCTTGGGTTAGTAACATTGCAGACTTCTATAGACTGATGGCTCTGAAGAAGAGACAAGGTGAAATTGAGATGTACCAAGAGTATGTGCTGTGATGGTGCCTATATAAACAGGTCATCCAATTAAGAAAATATCTAAATGTCCTGAGTTCTGTAGAAAATTATGATGGTTTGGACCCTTTGTGAAGAATCAGCACTCTGTAAAAAGCCCAAAGTACAAAGTGGAGAACTGAAAATGTGATGAGCTAGCAGAAAACCCTCAAAAATTTAATGAAAACTTATTTTAGTTAAAAAACACAATGAAGTCTTCAGACAGAATGAGCAGTAATGGAGTCTGTAGTGACAAGATTTTGAAACATGGGATATGGAGAAAAGTGTTGAGTGGGGAAAGGTGAAGAATAGGTTTCCAGTCTCCTTTTCTTGGCATGAGGAACAATACAGAATGAGCCTTTTTCTACATATTGTGGAGGGACTGGCTCTATTGTATCTTGCTTAATTAAAGATTTGATGATGGGTTACAGCAACTGTATCTGTTTGTGAAGAAGAGGAGGATGGATATCAACAAATGGAGGGATTTGTTTCCAACTTATTCTGCATCCATCCTGACTGATAGAAACCACCCATTTGGCTGTAGTGATGAGTAGCCAGTTTTTTTTATAGGTAAACTGAATATTTTGGCCAGGGGTAGAGATGAACAGAGGGTGGAGAAGAGGGCACAGATTAGTCATGCAGACTTATCTAGGTAGATTTAGAGGGCATGTCTCGTGTGTCCTGAAATAATTTTCTTTAGCATTTTCCTGGCCTTAAAAGAAATCCTAACTGTGGCTGCAGATGAGTATGAGACTCCCTGCAATGTCATTTGTTTTATTTTTATTTTATTTTATTTATTTTTTTAAAGCATGTTTGCGCAGTGCAGCAGGGAGCACAGCAATGACAACCTGTGCTCACATATAAGATAGCAGACACCTGCCAGACATCTAAAAATAGAAACTGGATGTAATTAATTATTTATTTAAAGGTGTGTTTAAATGTGTCTAAGAATGTTTGTACAGCGAGGAGCATTTCTCAGCATTGCTTATAGGTTGCTCAGTGGTATATCTGAAGGTATCAAACAAGTCCACAAACTTAAAAACACAAATAAGGTAACAGGAACCAACACTCCACTCTAAAGGTTGATAAACAAAGTAAACTTTTAATTACTGAGCTACACACTCAACATGCGAAAAGAACCACAACAGTACAAGCAATATAATCACATTAAGTGCTTTTTGTCTGGATAATGTCCAGACTTCCTCAGATGGTAAACACAAGTTCTCGTAAGGTTTAAAAACCCTACATTAAATGACGTAAACAAGTGGGTGGTACTAAATTCAATTAAACAAAATTTTCATTAAAAGGCTAATGGTGATTTCATTTTAAACACAAATAACATAATATGATAAAATAATCTGATAAAATAACAAAATAACTACTCCGAAGGTCAACAGAAATTCCATTTAACAAATACATATTGCACGTAAGAAGACATAAACACTCTACAATATTCTAAAATGTTCTAAAGTGTTCCAAACCCATAAAGTGTCCATGCTTTCTTCTAAAAGAAATTAAAATACTTTTGTTTTAAAACGATGACAAACTATGCACTACCATTCTAAACTAATGTTCAACTGTGTGCTGTCTATGCAGCACCTTCAAAAAGTCTTAAAGGCTCTAATTTATACACCAATAGTAGTTGTAATAATGTAATCATTTAAAATACATGATCCTAAAGGACATATGTTAAAAAACATGTGTGTTTTTATATTTCACTTCTCCATGAATGCCTGAAAGGCTTAAGGTGGGATAAGTTCCACATTTTACACAAGTAACCTCTTTCCTAATGAAATTATGTGTATTTTAAGTGGTTCCTGTTACCTTATTCGTGTTTTTCATATATGTGAAGGTATAGAAGATTTCTTAATATCCTTGTAGCTAAATGGGGAGAGTTATGGCTTCATGTGGAGTAGATTAAGGGTTTGAATACATGGAAGGGAAAATATGCATTTCATTTTGATATACATATTATGCATCTTTTTTAATAAAAGATGGCCCCGCTGTGCTCTGCTAAAATCTGCTCAACTATGCTTAGACCTGCTTAGCACCGTATAAACATGACAATGGCTGCCAATGTTTGTGCTCTGCTTGGCTGTGCTTGGCTGCTTTGCATGCTGCTAGGTGCTGCTAAGACTACGGTTCTGCCAGTTTTTGTGAATCTCATCTCAGCTGCGCTGGTTTGCCTGGTGCTAAGTGAAGCAGCTCTTTTTTGAATGTTGCCCAATGATATGTAAGGGCGGGAAAACAGCTTATATTAAGCCCAATAAGTGAGAATACAGCAGAATCCATTGGAGTTCTGTCACTGATGGTATATTATGACTGGCGGTCGTGAAGTGGCATTCAAGTACAGTGTTGTGGTATTCTGAAGTCCAGGGTCATGGTTGGCCTCCTCGTGCAAAACCATGATGACAGTCTGCTGGAGGGTAGTTTCCAGGGCACGGAGTGTAAGGCAGAGGCCTGGGACCAGCTAGCCAGATAACTCACCAGTGTCACTGGTATCCTCTGCACAGGTGAACAGTGTCGTCACCACCATAATGACCTCAAAAGATGGAACAGGGAACTCTTGGACACCTGGGTCCAAGACGCAAGGGCAGGGAATGCTCCAAAAGTATGTAAGCACTTTTTTCCTCTGTTGTACCAATATGTACTCTGAATGTCTGCAAAGCTGGTATGCATAATGGTGTGCTTCTCTCCCAACAGCTGCAGCTGAGAGGGCTGTGACTGTCAAACTGCATGCTGGGCGCTTGGTCAGGTTGCGCCATGTGTGTGGTGAGTATGGATGTATTATGCTAACTATAGTGAAATAAGCAAGAAAGAGTAAAGCATTAACTGCAATAAAATCTGTACAGTATATACAGTATATAAAGTATATACAGTAAAGTTTATATTGCAATAAATGTCAACTTAGAGCTGTAGTGCAATAAATGAATAATGCTAACTGTATTGCAATAAAAACATGAAACAATACCAACAACTGCATTAAAGTATATACAATGATGTTTGTAGTGCCATAAATGTGGAATAAGAGCTGTATTGCAATAAATGAATAATGCCAACTGTAGTGCAATAAAAACATGACACAATACCAATAACACCAAGGACAATGGTGTACATCAGGGCTGTGATGTTGCAACCATTACAGAAGAGCTATATGCATTGAGGCTGTAAGGTAAGGAGCTGCAGTCAAGTATAACACTGTAATAGCTGTAGAATGCAAATCTAATGGCTGTAAATTGCATTGATTAACTCATATAGTACTGTTCAAAGCTGTCTCTAAGCCAGTATTGGTCACATAATGCTCTGTCATCCCAGACATCAGGTAATAAAGGTATATGGGTAATGTAGCCCACTCCATGAGCTGATATTGTTTGTTGACTTCACAGATATGATACTGAAATATAGCTTACCTACTATCTGCATTATGCTTGTATTTCATGCATGTGCATTCTACTGTCATTGCAGTCTAGTATAACACTGTAGTAGTACTACCAGGTCATATTTTGGTTCCAGGTGAGCTCTAGGCAAATATCAGTCAGTCAGTAATCAGCTGTAACCCAGTAGCTCAGTTTGTTAAATACTCTGTATAAAGTATATTTTGTCACACACAGTCCAAGGTTGAAATCCAATGTTATGTACCAGTAAATATTACAGTAGCAGTCATGTAATGCTCACAGTTTCTCTCTCCACAGGAATTACAAGTAAATGGGTGAAGTAGCCCATATTACATGTAGATAATTGTGTGTTTGGACGTCACAGACAGTTAAAATTGTTAGCAAAAATGTGTTCATCAACAATGTTCAGTGAGAAATAAAGTGTGTAATCCTGGTATGGCTGTATGCCTGGAGTGTCTGTTAAAAGTTGCTGCAGTCAAGTAATACATTCTATGCAGATGTCCCCTGCAGTCACTGCTATTGGGTTCTATTTCCATGCCTGTCAATCAAGGCATGGCAGCTGGTTAGTGGCTGAACTGTACACATACATGTCTCTCAAGTGTCATGATTTCATGTTATGTAATTAATAGTGTGTAATCAATCTGTCACAGCTTTACCATGGAAATGATTACCTAGATTGCAAAGTATCACCAAAGCAGCCCACAGAGCACCTTGGTAGTTATATAGGTCCACCTGATGGGCAAGTGTTCTGCGTAGATGTATACCCGCAATTGATACTGCTTAGCCCATAGTGTTCCATGCAAATAGCTTGAGAGGTATGTACATGCTAAATCAGCTATAGGAGACTTGTAGTCACTGTACACATAAAGAAAATACAGCCCCTTTGAGTAGACAGCAGTACTGTTGTCAGTGAAATAACCTGCAATCTTACTAATGAACTGTTTCTCTCTCTCGCTCTCTCCCCACCCCTTACCTTTATTTATTTTTTATTGTTATTCATTGGCTATAGTTTACTATTAACATATGTTGTTACATTAACTGTATTTTGGGACATGTGTTTTATTATTGTTATGTATTATAATGGTTGCATATTAACATATCTAGTTAAATTACCTATTTTGTTGGCATTATGCTGCAGCTATTAATGACATGCTGTTAACATACTGACTGTTCTGTTATTTATTGTTGTGTTTCACATAATGTGCACTTATATGTAATTTGGTTATTTCGAATGTTTTGCCATGCTGTTATTATTACTAACATGATTTGTTTAAAACTAACCTATACTTATTGCTATACCCCCATTACTACGGCACGTCAAGGTAGGCCCGTTCCAGCTGATCCGCCTATCTTGCCTCAAAGTCCATGGAAACTGATCCTGGCATGTCTAGAACCCATAAAATTTATGTTATAACAAGCCCTGTTACTCTAGTAACTTTTTAAGTTTATAAGAGCAATATTTAAAATGTGACCCTATTTTTGGGCCTTTGTCCCTCCTTTTTGTTGGTCTTTGTACAGATTTCTTGCTCTAAGAGGTTGAGAGGTATGTCATACAACTATGTCCAAGTTGCTGTTTATTTCACACTAGGCTTTGAAATGCAACCTTATCGTGTGACATAAAATTTGGGTTCTGGTTTAGCAACTGGGATTGTCTCTACTGATTGTTCAATCTTAGGAACATTGGGATCATCTGCCAGAATAGTATCAGGAGTCAAGACATGTTCTGGAACAGGAATATCATCTGGATTGTTCTGAGAGTTAGAGTCTTTATCACAGGTATGATGCTGGGCTATTGGTTCTGCTACAGGAAGAAGATATCTGCAATTTCTCCTGTACTCCACACCCTCAGATTTAACAAAATAGGATCTCAGCTCTGCACAAATACTTGTTACTTGACCAATCCAGTCGAAACCTTTTGCTGTTTGTATCCTCATTGTCTCTCCTTTTTTCAATGGATAAAGAAACCGCTCAATTTGTCATAGCTAGTCTTTTGGAAATAATGCCTTCTAGATAACTGGGCTTTGATTGCTTTGTTGATTTTAGCTTTAGACCTCAATAAACTAGAACTGATTGGCAATGTTGTTCTTATTTGCCTAGACAGAAGTCTCTGAGCAGGTATATCATCATGGGGGTATGTTTCAGAGATTGAGTAAATAAAAAAAAAAAAAAACATTGGTATTATCACATTTTGACTTCTCAAGTAATTGCTTTGCACTCTGTATTGCACATTCAGCAAGTCCATTTGATTGCGGATACTTTGGACTATTAGTAACATGTACAAAGTCCCATTCTCTGGCAAATTTCTGAAACAATTAACTGGTAAATTGGGTACCATTGTCAGAAATTAATTTCTGTGGAATGCCATGGACTGAGAAATGGCATTTCAACTTAGTAATGACTGTAGTAGAAGTTAGATTAGGTAGTAGATCAATCTTGGACCAATTTGAATAAGAGTCTACTAGTATTAAGTAATTTGTATTGTTCCACTCAAATATGTCAGTAGCTACTATTGACCAAGGTAGATCAGGGACTTGACTTGGCTGAAGTGGCTCTTTTTGCAGATGCACTTTAGTATTATTACATATTGAACAGGAAGAAATTACTTTATCAATGTCTTTCGCTAGAGAAGTCCAAACTACTAGTGCTCTTGCCCTTCTCTTAGTAGATTCAGAACCCGGGTGACCATGATACAAAATCTGGATATATTCTTGTTGTAAGGAAGCAGAAACAGCAATTTTAGGACCTTTGGAAATAATGCCATCTTCCATCAACAACTCATCTCTGTAAAGAAAGTAAGATTGCACTTCAGGTGGTACCCTAAATTGCTTAGATGGCTATCCAACACTGATATAGTGAGTGAGCTTTTGCAAAGGTGGGTCAGTCATTGTATGCTCTCATAGCTCATCAAGTGTTGTGGTAGAAAATTACACACTTCCATGACATCAAAGTCAAACTTCTCTGCATCAAGCTGTTCTGTTGTATTTCTGGGCGATCTGAATAAGGTATCAGCCGGTTAAAGAAGTCTGCCTTTCGTGTAGACCATTTTAAAGTTTTACTTTTGCAATTTAAGCATCATTCTTTGTAATCTCGCTGGAGGTGAATACATAGGGTTGTTTAAAATAGTAATAACCAAAGGTTGATGATCAGTTTCAATCTGGATATTTCAACCATAGATATAATCATGAAACTTGGAACACACAAACACCATTGTCAAAAGTTCTTGCTCAGTTTGAGCATACTGCATCTCAGTCTGGGTAAGTGTTCTAGATGTGTAGGCTACTGGCCTGCCTTCTTGAAGAATTACTGCACCTAAATCAAATATTGAAGCATTGCAGGAAAGAGTTACTGGTTTGTTGACATCATAGTATCTTAATGTTGATGGGGTAGCAATTTAAAGCATTTGAGATTTTCAAATGCTTTCTGGTCCTGTTCTAGCCATGACCATGTAACATTTTTATGTGTGAGCTCTCTCAAAGGTGCTGTCAACTCACTGAAGTCTGGTATAAGCTTGCCTAAATAGTTGATCATACCAAGAAAACATTGTAGAGTTTGCATATTATCTGGTGCAGGTATTTCAAGAATGGCTGTTTGCTTGAATAGGTCTGGTCTCAAGCCAATGCTTGCAAATAAATGACCTACATATGTAACTTCTGGTAGCCTGAATTTGCATTTCAGAGGATTGAGCTTTAAGTTCACTTCACATGCTCTGTCTACATCTCTCTTAAGATTTCTGTCATGCTTGGCCTCACCATTTCCTCTGACCAAAAAATCATCTACTATTATGGCACAACGATAACCTGAAACAATTTGCTCCATTGCATGCTGAAAGACTTCACTTGCAGAATTTATTCAAAATGGCATCCTCAGGAATCTATATCTTTCAAATAGGGTACTGAATATAGTCAGTAGTGAAGATTTATGATCAAGCATCACTTGCCAAAATGGACATTTTGCACTTAAGACAGAAAAAACTGTGGCATTCGGTCTCAGGGCTGCAACCTCTTTGACTGCATGCATGGGATGATGCAGTCTCTTCAATGCCTTGTTCAAATCTCTTGGGTCAATGCAAAGTCTGATTTCATCTGAGCCTTTTTTATGAGCTGCTACCATGGATGACACCCATTCAGTAGGTTCTGTAACTGGACAAATTATACCTTATTGCACCATTTTGTCCAGACTTAGCTTTGACTTTATGGTACATAGCTATCAAAACTCTTCTTACTGGTCTGACCACTGGACTGATTGCTGGATCTCGTTTCATAGAATACACCACTAGAAGTTTGCCCAACTTGTCATCCAAAATATCAGCACACTCTGAAAAATAGAACAATCGGCTATAACAGTTTTTGGCCACATAACATTAAAGCATTACTGAGTCTATGGTTTGAATTTCTTCACCTTCAAAAGCAACAAGTTTTGCACAGCTAGTCACATTTATTTGCTCACCATCTCTGATCCTTGCAAAATTATCTGCAGACATGACATTACACTTTGAACCAGAGTTCACTTTAAGCTCAGTGGATTTACCATTGATCCAGACAGTACAAAATAATCATTTCTTGACAATAAATCTACTGCATCAATCTTTTCACCAATTAGTGACACACCATCTACACAGAAAGCAGACAGTTGCAGGTCTATTTGATTAACATGCTTTATGGAGTGACCCTTCTTTGTAACTGTGTGAGGTTTACTTGATTTACAAAATCTTTGAAAATGGTTCCACTTCTTACATTTGTGACATTGCTGGGCAAATGCTATGCACTTTTCTCTTTTGCACCCATGGTTGGCACCACAGTTGCGATAGCTAACAATAAAGCTTGATTTGGGTTTTACGGATTCACCCTTATACTGTACTGAGCAACATCTGTTCTGCACTGAATAACCTTGGTTCTGCACTGAGCATGGTCCTTTAACTCATCTCGTCTTGGAATGTGCTAGACGACTATGGGTTTTACTTGGATGTCCTGCAGGGGCTGCTACTGCCATGTTCTTAGGCCTGCTTTTGCCAGACACATGTTGCATGCTGTTGACATTAGCTCTGGAGCCTGCTGAAACCATGTTCTTATCACTAGCAAACATATTTGTCTGCCTTTCTGCAACTTCATGGATCTGACAGATCTCAATGGCTTTCCTCAGTGTTAAATCACTGTCACAAAGCAAAATCTTTCTCACAGCAGCATTATGAATACCACACATGAGTCTGTTCTTTATTAACTCATCTTGTAAATCACCAAACCTACATGTTTTAGCCTTGTGTTTCAGGTCAGTGATATAAGCTGTAAAATGTTTCTCTTGCTTTTGATCTCTCATGTAAAACAAATGCCTGTCTAGTGTAACATTATTCTGGCAGTTACACATTTCTCTGAATTTGTGTTTTAAACACTCAGGGTCTTCCCTTTATTCAGCCTGCACAACAGCACAATGAGTTTCTCTTTAACTTTCATATACTGCTGGTGCATACACAAATGAATGCTCCCTTTCAATGGCCTCTGACCCTGCTAAGTTTAGCAAAATGAATGTCCTGGTGCATGCATCTTTATAAGAATAAGCTGCTTGTATAAATATATCATACACTTGCTCAACCATTCTCCAATTCTCTGCAATTTTTGGATCAAACACAAGTGGCTGTGGCTTGCAAAATCCATCTGCTATATTAACATATCTCAGTGAAGACTCTTGCAAATATGCACAATGAGCCTCTGTATAACTGAACTTTACGAAATACGTTTCCTGGGCACTGTAATACTCTGAAATCACTTTACTGTAAAAGCCACTTGACTTGAAATTATTTTACTGTAGGAGCTATTTATCTTGAAATTCCTTTACTTATTACTTAGTCATTTAGTGTCATTTTAAGAAACATTTTGAACAACTGCATAGTGTGAATAAACTGGGCAATAGAAGCTGAGGGCAAGAAACATTGTGAAGTAACTGCACTTTACGAATAAACAGTACACAGCACCCTGAAATTTCCCCAAAATGACTGCACTTTGTCAAATAACTCTGTACAATGCAAAAGGCAATCTGTAATAGCTACAGTCTATTAAAAGACACACCCCGGCACAAAAAACTTTTTGAAATGGCTGCACTTGACTGCACGTCACAAAATAGTTGCACTTTGCAGACAGCAAACTCTTCAGAATAAATGTACAATAATAAGTACACACAGTAAACACATTTACACACTTTGAGATACTTCAAACAACTCCAGTTATGCTATTTAAGGCTTCAATCAATGCAAAGTAGTTATTTATGCCAAAACACAGGAATGTGCCAAAATACATGCAGTTGCCTTGCTTTATTTATACTGAATGTGCCCTTTTCTGCTCTTTCTATTGTATTTATTTTGCTTATTGAATCCCTTAATATGCCCTTTATGCTCTTTTGTTATATTTGTTTAACTCATTTAATCTCTTTCCATGCCATTATACTTTCTTGTGCTCGTTTTAACTCTAAACATGCTTGTTTTACGTTAAACATGCTTGTTTTACAATTCTGAGGTAATTCTGAACCCCTTATATACATTTCTGATGCTCGTTTTATCAAATAATTTGGTTTCAAACATTTTGTTTGATTAATGAGCTCTTTTATGCTTCTTGTTTGTTTAATAAATGTTTCTGTGCTATTTGTTTGCTTAATAATACGTTTTGTGCCCTTGTAATGCTCCATTTTACTTATTTTAATAAGTAAATCATTCATGCATGTTTTCTTTACCTTTGATTTGTTTCTGGCCCTTTTTTGCTCTTAGTTCTTTTAGTTTGCCTTCGCCATTACCTCTGTACCTTGTGGCTCTTCACCATTACCTCTGTACCTTGTGGCTCTGAAGAATAGTGTTTGCAAACCCGGTTCTGACACCATGTCGCTCGTCAGGTGAGGATGAAACAGTCGAACATTGTGGGTTCTTGTTCAAGCAGCTTTATTACATGCAAACACATCATAAATGAAGTTAAATAACTTTAACTTATAAGCCGACTGTCTATCATGCACATAGATGTTAACACTCTGGCTGCACCTTCAGAATGGCAGTGAAGCTAACACGTGCTTGGTATTTATATGCACACAGATCTTGGAAATGCTTCTTAGAGGTACAACACAGCTGTTATTCTGCAAAAGCATTTAAAAATTATTATGTGAAAATTCACAACACACCGCAACTTGTCTTGACAAAAGTTCTAACTTGTTTTCAAGAGAGTTTAGCAGAATAGATAAACTGATGTACCTTTAGACATGAATTTGATGTTGCCTAAACCAGTGATTGTGGCCTTCAGAAGTATATGTGTAGAAGCATTCCCTCACTTATGAGTCCCTTGGGCTACTAGTTCAGATGGTCTGGGACAGGGCCTGGTTGCAGTAAGCCTGATGGTCAGTGAACAGAAACTGCACAAACAGCCTTCATACCTGTCTATATTATGACTCCCTTAGGTCACCACTCACGTCACCATATCACAGAGAGTGAATATATGGGCTGAGACTCATGGGGGGGGGATTGTTGGCCATCCAAAAAAACTTTACGGTATGAAAACTAAATAAAAAAAAACTGATTTTGCAATAACAAATTAAGTAATGCATACAGCTCTCATGTTAAACAACACTATTTTTTTAAAACAGTATTTCTGTATAAAATGTAAATTGCAGTACTAAGTTATGAGGTTAAGCACTGTACACTATTTTCACATTTGTGCTGTCATTACGTCATGTGGGATTCACCATTATGATGAAACTGCAGCATTCATGGGTAAGTACTTAATCTGATATCTGCTTTTCCACTTGCTTTTGTTCTTATTTGACTGAATCACAGAATGCTGCTTATATTTATAAATGTGAAATTCATCTGACTCTTACTAATACCTGCAATTCATAAAACAAATAATCTTGGTTAGCATTAGGAAGAAAAATGCAGTGGTGTAACTTTTCAACACACTGAATTAATCTAGCAATAGTTTACCTCTACACGTTAGTCTCTTATTAAAGTTTACTACATAGCAATGATAAAAAATGCCATATTAATAGAAAATTATATCTGTATGATGCATATAGCATTTCTAACTAAAATCATTGCTATTACACACAAATTTTCTTACCATTACAACCAGGATTGCTTATGTTAGTGGACTTTTGAGAGACATTCCTAGCTGTGAATCCTGGTTGGCAGGCACAGCTATAGTTTCCTATTGCATTGTTACAGATGGAGTGATCACCACAGATATCCTCATTCTGCTGGCACTCATCAATATCTGTAATTCACAGAATAAATACTCATATTTATTATATAGAAATATATGTCACTAGTACAGCTGTCAAACACATCATGACTTGCAATTTTCTCAATAATCAACATTTAAAGAGGATAATAATTGCATCACTGACTCCTCCATGAGAAGAACATGTTTGCTTTAAGGTACGACTAAGAAGCATTCCCTAAGTTTAAAGCCATAAACAGGTAAGTGTAATTTTATTTCTACAGAACTTGTTTTCTGGATAATATTACAGATAGTCTTAAAAATAAACTGCTAGTGATACAATAAAATCCCCACATTTCATGCTAACCATCCAGTGCAGGTCACTTGATTAGTGCAACAATAAGAAAATATAATTCACAGACATGTATGGCAACATTGAGACAGATCTCATTATCGGGTCATACCACACCTCTGAATGAAATACTAGCACTGTCAGAGGTGACCACATTAGTATTCTCCCTAAAGTCCCATGCATCGTGTTACCAAAGCATGCTCTACACACACACACACACACACACACACACACACACACACACACACACACACACACACACACACACACACACACACACACACACACACACAAATTTGGCGCCCATGTCCTCGCACATCTCACACATAAACACAAACACACACACAGACACACATATTTGGCAGCCATGTCCTTGAAAATCTCACACATAAACACACATACACACAAACACACACATGCTCATATACACATACATTCATGCAACCTCATGTATGCCTCTAAAGAGATGCACACACATATTTACACAGATAAATACACTAACAAAACTCCACTCCCATATCTTCTCTCAACTTACCTGCACCACAAGTACTTCCATAGGAATGAATGGGTGAATGTGATGTCACCACAATCACTTTTTCCTTCTTGAATACAATTTTACTTGAGCAAATTGGAAGCCACAGCCATTTCCAGGGGAATGCATGTGACTAATTAGCATTAGCGAATTCCCCTGGCTGACATTAGCATGCGGCTTCACCAGCAAGATCACTGTCTTCACTATGTGGGGAAGGCCTCAATGTTAGAGCACTCAGTGAATTGGAAAGACTTAACCTGATGTGTAATGGGTTCATAGGTTCATAGGTAGGTACTAGGCTATTGGCCCTGGGGCCTATACAAGCCCAGCCAAAAAGGTACCCTGGCTTTTGCCACCCAAGAAAATTATTTTCCTGTGCCATTGTCGAGCAGAGCCACAGAGGTGATCCCCGGGGTGAATTTCCTATTTCCCATCCAATCATCAAGATTTTTCTTGAAGAGTGCTAATGAGGAGCTTTGTTTGATATAGATAGGTGGTTTATTCCAGAGTATGGGAAGTCTCTGGGACAGGAATCTATCCCTCCGGCATGTTCTGTTTATTGTGGTGACAAGGTTTAGGTCCCCTGAGCATGTAGCTCAGAGGGATTGAGATTTCTTTAAGTGGAGCATGTCCAACAGCTCTGGGTTTGACATAGCTTTGTATGTTAGGCAGAGATCACCTCTGAGTAGGCGATATGCGACGGGGTAAAGCTGGAGTTTTTTGAGACGGACTGCGTAGGGCATCTGTTTGAGGTCAGTAATCCTCTTTGTGAGGTATTTCTGCGGCCTTTTCAGTTGTTGTAGATGTCTTATGAGGTACATACCAAAAGGGGCGTTGTACTCTATAATGGGTCTAATGAGTGATGAGTAGAGGGGAACAATGACCTCTTTTTTTTTTCTGGATGAGAAACCTTTTGTGATGAAGTGTGCCACGTAGAAGGATTACCTGACTACTGTGGCAATGTGATTATCAAAGGAGAGACTACTGTCCACCTGTGTCCCAAGGTCTCTTATCACACTTTTGGTGTTAAGTATACTACCACCTATGTTGTAGTTCATGGGTACAGAGTTTTTACCAAAGGGGATGACAATGCACGTTTTGGCATTGAGCTTGAGGCCATGGCTTTGACACCAGGCATCTGTCTCAGTGAGGCCCTTTTGTAGGATGTCCACATCATTAGGAGTTTTGATTATCGCTCCTAGTTTGCAGTCATCTGTGAACTTCGTTAGCAAAAGACCTTCTGTGTTAGCCTGTACTTCAGAGAAGTAGATACCAAACAGGAGAGGACCCAGGAATGAACCCTGTGGTACTCCACTTGTCACTCATCTGAAGTCGGATTTGGAGTCTGCTACTTTCACAGTGTGGGTTCTGTCAGTGAGCCAGTTGGCAACCCATCTTGTGACATAGGGATTTATACCTAGTTTAGTGAGATTATCTATAATTCCAGAGTAGGGGATGGTGTCGAAAGCCTTGGCAAGATCTAGATAGGCTGTGTGAACCACCTTACACTTGTCTATGGCTTTGGTAACTGCTTCAAAGAAGTCTATCAGGTTTAGGAGACATGATCTGCCTTTTACAAACCCGAACTGGGTGGGATCCAGAGTTTGGAGATTACCAATGTCTTTGTTTATAAGTTCCATGATGATACGTTCCATGGCCTTGCAGACCAGGCTCGTCAGGCTAATGGGGCAGTAGTTCCCGGGGTCGGTGGTGGCTCCCCTCTTGTGGAGTGGGATAACCGTTGCTGTGCACCATTCAGCAGGCACAACATCTGAGGTGAGGCTATGATAGAACATGGTACTTAGGTGGGGTGTCAGTTCGTTCTGTAGTTCGTGTAGAACGCAGCCTGGGATGTTGTTTGGTCCCATGGATGCTGTGTTCTTGGCTTTGGAGAGTGTGGTTTTTACCTGTGCAGCCGTGATTACAGGAACTTTGCATTCTTCCAGTATAGAGATGGGCTCTTTAGGGGGTGAGAGGGGGGTAAAGTTAGCACTGAACCTATCTGCCAGGATGTTGGCAATATCAGTTGGGTCTGTATATTTAGTGCCATTATGCTGTAACTCAGAGCAGATCTGAGTGTTGCCATTGAGATTCTTGACATAGCTATAGAATGCTTTGTGGTTTTCTTTAGAATCAGTGGCGATTTTGTTTTCATAACTAGCTTTGGAGGATTTTATCAGGGATCGCAGCTTCTTACTGAGGCTGACCAGGGAGCACCTCCACTCGTGGGATTTTACTCCCTTTTGCAAGAGTTTCTTTCTTCTGTTGTACAGTTTGTTTATGGCAGGAGACCACCAGATTGGCTTCCTTTTTTTTCAGGATAGTGTCTTGGTTCTGTTTGGGATAGCATGATCCATGCACTCATGTAAATGCTTATAAAGTGCAATTATGGGTAGTCGTAACTGTATTGTCCATCTGCATGGGTGTCATGAAGTTCACCACTTCTGTCTTAAGAAGTATGAAGTTGGCTTTGCAGAAATTGTTTACCATGGTTTCCTTAATTGGGGGGGGGGGGTGGAGGCAGGATGTAGATATCTAGGGTATTTAGCTTATGGTCGGATCAGACCAATGAGGCATTGACTTCAGGTGTGGAACACCGGTCACTCATATTGGTAATGATCTAGGATATTGTTGCACCTGGCGGGGGTGTGGATAAGTTGATCCAGGGCATTAGAGTTTATGAATTCCAGAAAGCGTTAAGTAAAGGAGTTAGTACATGAGTAGTTTTCCCAGTTAATGGTGGGGTAGTTGAAATCGTCCATTATTAGGGTGTTTGGTTGAACCCTAATATTTTCCAGTACATCAAGAAAAGAGGAGTGGGAATCCTGTGGCATGGTGGGTGATCTGTAGCAAGCTACAATTTGGATTGCAGCTTTGCCCAGAGTTAGTTGCACTTGGATAACCTCGGCTGCATTATGCTGAGCAACTAGACTGGAGGTGTGGATATCCTTAATGAATATGGACACACCTCCGCCTTTGGTGTTCTGGTCCAGGTTACATGGCCGAAAAGTGTGGTATGAGTTATAGCCTGGTAGTGCAGGGGTGCTCTCTGGAGCCTTGAACCAGATCTCAGTCACTGCACAGATATCGATGTTCTCCATTTTAAGGAGTACTTCGAGTTAGTGCATTTTGAGATTTAGACTTCTAGCATTGAGTAGCATCACCCTCAGTTTTTGCTAAACCTTCCAAATTAAGGAATCTGCGTTCATAGGAACTGTGACCTGGATTCTGATCATCATGAAGCTGTTATGCATTGAAGATATGGATGTCAAGAAATTCACAAGAAGAACAGAGTGAAGTGCAGATCAAGAATGGAATATTCTCATCCATGTTGAGTATTTATGGGCCTATATTATATATTCAAATGTTTAACTGTTCGAATCGCTAAAGAGCAAACTTTAGTGATCGAACAGTTAAATGTTCGAATATATTAAAACATTAAAAAAAAAAAAAGAAAAATTAAAGGGCGTAAGCAGGGGGCAAGCTCCCCTGAAACCCCCATGTGGGGGGCTGTGCCCCCCACCCCCTGCTACTTAAATATACCAACTCCAAGATTGCGCTACAGTGAAGGAAATGGGAAATTTTCCATTTTCGTACCGTAGCACACTGAAGTGAGATCTTGGAGTTGGTATATTTAAGTAGCGAGGGGTGGGGAGGTGCAGCCCCCCCACGTGGTGGGTGTAGGGGGGGCTTGCCACCTCCTTAAACCCTTACTTTCTGTTTTTTTTTTAATATTATTTTTTAATATATTCGAACATTTAACTGTTCGATCACTAAAGTTCGTTCTTTAGCAATTCGAACAGTTAAGTGTTCGAATATATAATATAGACCTGTATCTATAATAACTGATTTGTGAAGACAGAGGCCTGATCATATTTATGTATATGACTTAGAGCTGTAGTTCCTCCAATATACTACTACATACAGAAAAAAGTGTAGGAATGCAAAATGCATTATAGCTTTGAAAGCTGTAAAACACTTAGTGCTGCTACACAGACAGCCATTTGCAGAATATAAGTGTCAGTGGCTTTGAAAGCTGTTAGATACTTCACTCTGGCACACTTTTATTGTTGTATTTGTGTTTTTTATGTGACAACATGATGTGTTTTCCAGGTTATAAAACTGTGAATATACTTTGGACACTGTTGTATGTTGTCTGCTGTTAGGGCTCTAGTGAGGGATTAGAGCTTAACAGTACTGTGAAATGCTTAACAAAATATAGGTTAAGCACTGTTCTTATGCCAGAAATGTGCTTAAAAAAGTTGTCATTTTTATGAATATGGAGTATAATCATAGTATTCTAAGTACTAGAAAACATTTAAGGCTGCTAACTGGGCAGTGTAATATCAATGTAAACTCGGACATGATTTTTTTAAATGTAATATACTGCACTATTTCTATCTCAAATTAAATACTGTAGTGATAGTTAAATCTTAGTTTTTTTTTTGCCTGGATATACAGAAGAATAATAAATTGCTTTATGTTATTTACTGTAATAAATTAATATATACTGAAACTTCAGCTATCATAACAATTGACCACTCAACCCATTGAAACTGAGCTATGCTTGCAGACGTACCTCACTTATTTAGCACTCATTCTAACCTGCATGCACACTGCAGCTATCAAATACCACATGCACAGAATCTGACATAATGTAGACTGAAACCACCACATCCATCACCACACACACACACACACACACACACACACACACACACACACACACACACACACACACGCACACACACACACACACACACACACACACACACACACACACACACACACACACATGCGCGCACACACACACACGCGCACACACACACAAAAAAACTATCTAATACATTTCTACACTAAAACAGCATTTTTTGCTGGGGAAACCCACCTTACTCTCATCACATGGTTGGTTGTGCTCCTAGATGTCTACAACTTTAAGTATACCAACTCCCACATTAGATGGCAACATGGAAAGGAAACATTTCCAGTTCCTTCTAATCTGTGATCAGTTGAGTTATGCATTCAATCAATTGGGACACAGATCAACAAGTGTGATTGGCTGAATGGCACCTATACATGTGCATGCACACACACGCACACACACATACACACACACACACACACACACACACACACACACACACACACACACACACACACACACACACACACACACACACACACACACACACACACACACACACACACACACACACACACACACACACACACACACACACACACCTGCATATACTGCATTTATCAGGACTTGTACCACTGTAATAAAAAACAATTTATTTATTTATTTTACATTTGTTTACCAGGAGTGTCCAACAAGGCTAGTAGCCTGTTTTCAGTGGAGGCCTGTGGAGAAAAGCTTCAAGACTATAATATTTCAGTAGAACACATAAAGTTAACATGTATTTCAGTGTAGTTATATAGAGCAGGTATTATAAAGTAAACATAATTTCAGTTAATACAATTATTTAAATGCTTCAGAACAACATCAGAGATGAAAAAAAGTGTTAGAGGGGGGTCAGATGACCATAGTAGAAGTTAGGTATACGCTGTTTGTAAGTAATGAGAGTGGTCAAGTAATGGATGTTAGGGTAACAAGTTGTGACTTGTTGAAATAGAGGTAGAAATTGAATGGTAGTGTGATTAGTTGTAAGAGTTGAAGAATGTTGTGAATTAATAAAGAGACTTGTAAAATGAAGAGAAAGCAGTGGGGTCTTAAGAGAGGAGTTGTAGAGAACTAGGAGGAGGAAGCAAAGAGTGAAAGCAGAGAGTCGAGTCTGGTCAGCCTGGGGAAGAGCAAGAACAAATCCAGTTATTTGTAAGACGTTCCTTCGGTAGTTTTTTGAAAGTGGAAGAGATGGTTGTGAGAACTATTTGCTGGGGAATAGAATTCCAGATTGTAGATATTTGTTTGGAGAATAGAACATCCACATGACTATTATTTGATCTGATGACCTCAAGTAATAACTTGTTGGATGGACAGAAGGGTCTGGTGTTAGAGTATGGTTGTACTAATTGTTTTAGGGCAGGGTAATTATCTGGTTGGTGTACGATGGTATGAGTGATTGTTAGTTAAATGAAGATTAAGGTTGAGAGCTAGGCAATGGTGGGATCTGTTTGTGTGGTTAGAGGTGAACCTGGCTATTTTGTTGTAGCAGGTCTCTACCTTATTAAGGTTGCTTTTTCTTAGACTGGTAAAAATTGGGGAGACATATAAGAGGGTGGATAGTAAATGTGTTCTGGCAATGGCCTGTCTGGAAGTACTGGTGAGGAATGTCTTGGCTCTATACAGAGTCCTAGTTTGATGTGTACGTTTTGATTGTCTTGCTATGTGTTTGTCATATTTAAGGGTGTTGTCTGCAGTGATGCATAACAGCTTGGTGTGTTTTACAGGTTAAATTTTGGTGCTGTTGGTGGAGTATATAATGAAGGGGATGGAAAGCTGAGCTACTTTGTTGTTTGAGAATAGTATTAATTTGATCTTATTTGGGTTAAATATGAGTTGATCTAGAGACAGATAATGTTCTATGTCTGTAAATGCTTTTCGTGTTATTTGTAAGAGTTTAGGAATAGAGTTGGCTGCACATATGACAGTTGAATCATCAACATATTGTACAATAGATGCTGTTTGAGTTGCTGAACTGAGGTTGTTAGCAGAAATGGTAGAGTAGTGGTCCAAGAATTGAACCTTGTGGTACACCTACTGATACTGGTAGTAGAGATGATATTTCTTTTTGCCACTTGACTGCTTGTTGTCATTCAGACAAGTAGCTGTGGAACCAATGGATGGCTGTTTGGGAAAGGTTTAGCGAGGCAAGCTTGTGGAGATGTTGTTGATGTGAAACTGTGTCAAAAGCTTTTGACATGTCAAGGAAGATGGATGATACAAATTGTTCTATGTTTCTAAGCTAGTTAACAGTGTCTGTGAAACTAATAAGAGTGGTTGTCGTACTGCGTTGTGGTCTAAAACCATGATGAGAGTTGGAGAGAAGGATATTGTCTAGTAGATAGGGAATTAGTGGTGGATGTATGCATTTCTTGAGGATTTAGCCAGGAGTGGAAGTATTGTGATTAGCCTTTAGTTAAATAGTTGTATGGAAGTGATATTTTATGAGATTTTCCATAGTTTGGGAATATAATGTTCTGAGATGGAACAGTTGATTAGTAGGGAGACTGGGTATTCAATGGCATTGGCTGCAATTTTAAAAAGTTCAGTTGGGAGTTTGTTGGCTGTGAGAGATGTTGGTTTTAGTTTTTTATGGAGTTTGCTTGTATAGCTTGTCTATATAGGTAAGATGGAGAAAGGCTTGTGATGGGAAGTAGAGTTGGTTGGAACTATTAGTGGGGTGTTGCTGTCATTATTTAGCGGTGTTACTACTGAATTTGTGAAGTGTAAATTGAATTGGGTGGTGATGGACTCTTGAGTTGTCAGGGGTTGATGGGGTAGGTGTAATACCTTGTTTGGGATTAATAAGTTGTGTTGTGGGTCTCCAGAATTTTGGGGGGCTATTGTCATGTTTTATTGGATTGTAACATAGTAGTTTTTTATCAATTCTTATTTATTTTTTGACTGAGTTTCTTAACTGTTGGTAATTAAGTATGGATGTTTGCTTTTTGTTGGTTTGGTAGTGTGACCAGCCTCTGTCTCTTTGTTTCACGATTAGTGTAGTTTCTTTTGTTAGCTATGGGGTTGGTTTTGCTTTTGTATGAATTTTTCTAAGGGACACCAAGTTGTTTAGGATATCCAGTAATTTATTGTTGAAATACTGAACTGCTTTATCTAATTGGAGATGTTTAATGGAGGCCAAGTCATAGTTTTTTAGAAGGGTGTTAAAAATATCGGTATCAGATTTGGTTTTGTTATAGATAAGTTTGTATATGACGTTTTTGGATGTGAATACAGGTGGGCATATGTTCACAGAGAGTATCAGAGAGGCAGCTGGCAAGGTGACACAGGGAATGTCTGTTTGTTAAGAGTCCAGTCTAGAATAGATTTCCTGTTGCTGTGTTCATCTATTCTAGTAGTGGAATCAGTTATTTGAGATAATTTGAAGAGCCTGATATAGTTGGTTGTTTGGGTTTTTGGTGGTACAGGTTAACCAATCAAGGTTGAAATCTCCTAAGATTATTGTTTCTTGATTGAAAGTTGATGATGTCCAGCTAAGAAGGTTTTCTTTTGTAGTAGTATTGTTACCAGGGGGAATGTATACTGCTATTATGATAATGTTTTTATTGTTGTTTAGCTATAGGCGTGAGACTAGAATTTCTGAATTTGTTAGTACAGGGGTATTATTTCTATTCTTTCAAGGATAAGTGTATCTTTGTATATAATAGCAAAACTGCCACCATGTTGTTATGTCTGTCGAGCATGTGCATATTATAACCTTGGGTTAGGGTTTCGCTCTTGTTTGTGTGTTTTTTAACCAGACTTCAGTCAGTACTGCTATGTCTGGGGAGTAGAGTGTAAGGGCAGAGTGTTGATTTTGTTCAGCATACTTCTTAGGCTGATGTTCATTATTAGGAGATCAGAGCTATTTAGAGGAAGTATGAGTAGGTTTTTGGGGTTGAAGTTATTTTCTGGATTGGGGGGTGTAGTTGGAGTTGAGGGCCTGGATTTGGATGCATTTCACCTGCTAGGATAAGTAGAGACAGGTAGTAAGGAAATATGTGAGATAGTTTAGGCAGTAATTTAGAATACTTGCATAGGCAGTGTGGGCTTGTTGATGTGGAGGTACAGTTTAGGGAGAAGCATTCAGTGTTGGTGCTGCTGTAAAGGTGTGGTGCTATTGCTGTTTCTGTGGGTGAGGTGTTTGCCGGTTTGGTGGTGGTAAGTGTGGGAGAGTAGATATGAGGTATATGGAGGTCATGGTAGGAGGTAAGTAGATAGGTTCTTGGTAGCAGGAAAAACAATAAAGTGTGTAGACGTGTCATGTTAGCAATGGTAGGGGTGCTGGAGTTTGAGTTTAAGTGATCTAGATGTGAATCTGGCATTGTTTGGGTGGGAGTGGGCAATGCAGAATATGATGTGAGACTGGAGTAGGTAAGTCTGCTATTGAGTTGTAGAGTCAATTGAAGTATAGTTAGTTTTAAAGTGTTGTGAATCTTGAGTGAGCTGTGTACTGTATTGGTTGTTATAACAATGTGGAGGAGGAGAATGAGTTAGGTAATGGTTAAAGTACTGGATTTGGAGTTGAATAGTTTGTAAGGGGGTTAATATTGGAATGGAGTTGGGTGACTAGTAGTGGAGGTGTGATTGATTTGTTCATAGTGTTGTAGATGGGAGTGGCTAGTTAGGTTAAAGTTGGCTATATGGGGGGCGGGTGGGATGAGGGGGCAGAGTAGGGGAGTGGAGTGAGCCCAAGCATAGTGAGGGCAGCAAATGGAGTGGGCACAGCCAGAGAAGACAGAGGTGTACAGCAAAACACAATCAGGAGAGTGATATATACTGTCAGTTTACCAGTGTGGAAATTTGTATGTGCCAGAGAGAGTGATGGTGTGGAAGAAAATGGAGTGTATAGTGTGCCATAATATCTGTAAATAAGTTAACAATTCACTGTAAGATGAGTAATTTTAGTGGCCAGAAAGTAGAGAGAGGAAGGTGAGGGAGAGGTAGTGAAGTTAGAGAACAAGCATGAGCGAAGGCTTGGAAACAAGAAAGGTCTGTGATTTTAATATATAAATATGCAAATCACCAATGTCTGGTACAGGGGAGCAACACTACTACTTCTGCCAGCAACATCAATGAGATGAAGGACATATTTTATAGGTTTTGGTCCAATGTAACAGCAGATATTTTATTTTTTACTACAGCAGTACCTGATAAATGTAACTTTTTACAGGAATGGGAAGAACATTGGACAATGACTATATGGGTATAAAAATCTATTGAAATACAAGTCCAGTCAGCAGTTTAATGACACTAAACCATTAAGATGTCTCCCATAGAGAAACTGTACTTTTTGTACTCATTTGTTTGAAACAAAACAGTTATATCTAAAAATACCTACACAATTATTGAAATAAGGGAATGGATTACTTATAACATATGTATGCAGTGCATCTCATGTAGGAGATACACTGTGTCCTTTCAATGAATCTCATTAAACTTAAGTGATTTGATGTGTTTACATGATCTTAGTGCTCTGATTAGACATACACAATAGCATCCATTGGCTATGGTTAGTTCTGTAGCTACTGACAGAGTCATTGTATCTAACCAAAACAAAATAAACAGCAATGGCTTAATGTGAAAAGAAAAAAAGTGGAGTATTAATATTGATGACATTTATTCTTTATTTACTGTCTGGCCTCACAGCACCCCTGGGTGGTCCATTACTGCCTTGCCATGCCTTAAATCTACAGGTGTAGCATATAAAAATAATTTCTGCAGTAAAATAACCTACTTATCATAGGTTCATAGGTAAGTACTAGGCTATCTGCCTGAGGGCATCTGTAAGCCTAGCCAGAATGTGTTGGCTTTCACTGCCCTCTTAGATTAGTTCCCTGTGCCTCGGTCCAGCAGACCCATTAGTTCCCTGTGCCTCTGTCCAGCAGAGCCACTGCAGTTATCCTTGGGGTAAATTTTCTTTTTCCCATGCACTTGTCAAGGTTTCTCTTGAAGAGTGCTAGTGAGGGGCTCTGCCTAATGTAGATTGGAATCCTGTTCCAAAGCATGGGGAGTCTCTGGGACAGGAATTTATCCTTCCAGCACTTCCTATTTATCATTGTAGTGAGGTTTAGATTCCTATAGCATGTGGCTCTTGGGAATTTGTTTTTTCATAGGTGGAGCATGTCCATCAATTCTGGGTAGGACATGGCCTTGTATGTCAGGCAGAGATCACCTCTGAGTAAGCGGTATGCAACTGAGTACAGCTGGAGTTTCTTCAGTCAGACTGCATAGGGCATATGTTTGAGGCCAGTAATCCTCTTGGTGAGGTACTTCTGTGGTCTTTCCAGCTGTTGCAGGTGTCTTGTAAGGTACATCCCAAATGGAGCATTGTACACTATGATGGGTCTGATGAGTGATGAGTAGAGGGGCATACTAACCTATTTTGTTCTAGATGCGAACCCTTTTGGGATTAGGTGGGCCACATAGAAGGATTTTCTAATCACCTTGGCAATATGATTATCAAAGGAGAGAATACTATCTACTTGGGTCCCCAGATCCCTTATTACATTTTCTGTATTTAGGGGACTACCATGTATGTGGTAGTTCATGGGTACTTTGTTTTTTCCAAAGGGGATGACTATAAACTTTTTGGCATTTAGCTTGAGGCCATGATTTTGACACCAGGTATCCGTCTCAGTGAGACCCTTCTGGAGGATGTCTGTATCAGCTGGAGAGTCAATTATGGCCCCCAGTTTGCAGTCATCTGCGAATTTTGTCAGCCATATTCCTCCTCTGCTTTCCTGTACCTCTGAGAAATATATCCACTGAACAGGAGGGGTCACAGAGCTGAGTCCTGGGGGACTCGATGAAGTCCACTATAGAGTGGATGATAGTGCTAAATGGGAATGTGTTTGTGTTCATGTTGATTCATTTGGTCTATTAAAGAAGCATTCTTTTGTTCACTTCATGCATTGGCTTTTGTTTTGGGGACTGGCTGCATCCATTTCCATTTGCTGTTTCAGCTGTGTGTTTTCTTTAATTAAGTAAGAAACACTGTCCTTCTTTATTAGAAACAGTCAAAACAAAACACCAAAATGTCAAATTGACTCATAGGTTCATAGGATGTTACCAGGCTAACGATTCAAGAGCTCTTACAATCCTAGCCATTTTACCTAAATTTTACCCAATTTTAGATCTCTAAGGACTAGAGGATGGCTTAGCTTTCTGCCTATGCCTCTGAGTATTTTACAGACTGCCTCATCAATAAGGGACATGGTTGCCATCCCAGCAATGAATTTATGAGTCCCCATTTAAAGATCTAAACTGCATTTGAAGAGGGTCAGTGAAGGGCTCAACTTTACATGACTAGAAAGCCTGATTGAGAGAAGGGATAGTCTCTGAGACACATATCTGTCTCTCCAACATGTTTTGTTAATGTCACAGCCAAGGTTTAGATCCTTAGATTGGGTGGTTCTTGTGCAGTTTGTCTTGCAAATGTGTAATAGTTCCATCAGAGATGGATTTGAGAGTGCCTTGTAGATTAGTCATAGATCACCCCTTAATAGTTGTTAGGTGACAAAGTAAAGTAATAGGGCTTTTAGTGGATCCACATAGGACATGCTGTTTATACTCTGCATTTTTTGTAAGGAACCTCTGAGGCCACTCAGCTATTGCAAGTGCCTGTTCAAGTACATGCTGAAAAGTGCATTGTACTTAATTATTGGTCTGATGAGGGCCAAATACAGTGGGACTATTACTTCCTTGTATCTATTTGCCATGCCTTTTCTTAGAAGCTGTGCCAAACAGAAGGACTCCTCACCACTGTAGACACATGGTGGTTGAAGTTCAGGCTTGTGTCTCTCTGTGTACATACATCACTCACCTCTGAGTCTACTATTAGGGATAGGATATTAATATTGTAATTTAAAGGGGTATTCGACTTCCCAAAGGGTATGAGTATACATTTTTTGCAATTAGTTTTAGACAATAGCTCTGGCATCATTCATTTGTCTGAGTCAGATCCTTTTGAAGGATATCTGTTTCACTGGAGGATTTAGTGATTGTTACCAGTTTGCAGTTGTCAGCAGACTTGATCAGTCAAAACCTTCTACATTAGCCTTGACTTCAGAGAAGAGTATTGTAAACAGGAAAGGTCCCAGCACTGAGTCTAATGACACATCACCAGTAACTGGTCTCTTGATGGATATGGATATGGATTCTCCCACTCTAACAACATGTATCATGTCTGTGAGCCATTTGACTATCTAGCTGGTGACACAGGGATTTATGCCCAGTTTTGAGAGTTGATCTATAATACGTGAGTGGGAAATTGTGTCAGATACCTTAGCCAGGTCAAGATAGGCAGCATGCAGTGTCTTACCCTCATCCATGGCCCTAGTGACTTTCTCAAAGAAGTCCATTTGATTGAGCAGGAATGACATGCATTTTGACAAAGACGAACTGGGTTGGGTTCAGTGTTTGGAGGTTTCCTATGTCATTATTTATCAGGTCCATGATTATTCTTTCCATGACCTTGCATATAAGACTAGTCAAACTTATGGGTCTGTAATTTCCTGGGGCTGTTGATAGTCCCCCATTATACAGAGAGATGACTGTTGCTGTCCTCCACAACACAGTGACAAAGACAGGCTGCAGGCTGTGATTAAATAGAGATCCTAGTGGGCCTGATAGGTCCTGTTTCAAGCTATTTATGAGGCATCTTGGGATATTGTCAGGACCCATCTAAGCCATGTTTTTAGCTGTAGAGAGTGCAATGGTGACCTGCTCTTTGGTGATAACTGGTAGAGGAATAGTGGAGGATATTTCCTGGGGGATAATCGGAGGGGATGGAAAGTGAAATCTGAGCTGAATGTATTTGCTAGCAGATTTGTTATATCTTCTGTCTGGTTATCCTGATGCCATCTGCAACTAACTCTGCAAATTGTTGGGTTTTTCCCTTAAGATTGCATCATAACTGAAACATGCCTTACGGTTATCCTTAGTTTGAAAAGCTATTCATAATTTGCTTTTGAAGCCATGAATAGTCCCCTGATTTGTTTGTTTAGACTAATAAGGGAGTTTTTGCTCTGTTGTATACATTCTCTCTTACTTCTAAAGAAGATTTTCTTTCTTTTGTTGTACAACCTTTTTATACCAGGGATATTTTTACAGTTTGTCCTAGGCTTATTTTAGTCTGGTACTGTTGTTTCTATGAATTTGTTTCTATGGTCATACAGGGCCACTCAGTATGCCTCTGCATAGGCTTCTGTGTTTTCCAGGTTTGGGGGAGCTTGGAATTTAGCTATGCTGTCACTTAATAGGAAGTAGTTTACCTTAGAAAAGTTCTTAAAGGTTTTGGAGCTAGGTGGGGGTTCTAGTTTTATATTTATTTCAAGGGAGACTGCTTTGTGATCTGATCTAACCTGTGAGGATATCATAATTTGGGGCTGGGTGCAATGTTCTCCCATATTTTTGAGTACCAGGTCAAGGATATTTGTACCCCTAGTGGGAGTGCAGACTATCTGCTCCAATGCAAATACCCTGGAGCAGCTAGTCTGCCCTGGACCAGACTATCTGCTCCAAGACATTTGCATTAACAAAGTGTAGAAATCTTTGAGCCTGCATGTTAGCGGTCATGTATTCCCAGTTAATGATAAGGTAGTGGAAATCATCCATGAGGATGTTATTGGGCTGAATGGTAAGTGATTCTAAGAAATTTAGGTATGAGGTATGGTTTTCCTGGTTCATGGTGGGGGACCTGTAGCTAACAAAGATATGGTAAGGTTTTTTCTTATGGTTATTTGGACATGGAGTAGCTCAAGTATGTCATATTGTTTGACCAGTCTTGATGTGTACTTACCCTTTATGTGGATGGATACACCTCCACCTTTTGCCTTCTCATGTGTAGTGGGTAGTCTCAATGTGTGAAAGATGTTAATAGCCTTGCACTGCCAGGGTGCTTTCCATGGCTTTGAACCACATCTCAGTAACTGCACAGACATCAGCATTTTCCAGGGTGAGGAGTGCTTCCAGGGAGTGTAGTTTCTTGTTGGGTCTCCTAGCAATTAGCAACAATATCTTTAGCTTATCTTGAGTAGATTTTGCTCTGTTGAAAGGTTTGTCTGTTTCGCAATGTCTACAAAGGCACTATAGGGGTGGATACTGTTTTGGCTGACAGCCAAAAGCCTAATTACACCAGGTGAATACCATCATTGACAAAGTAGCATGGCCTGTCAATCATGTTCTCCCAGGCTGAAAAATATTGGGCCGCTTTGGAATGACATCTGTAGCTAAGGTAATTATTAAAGTCTATCATTTTCTGCTGGTATTGTGGGAATGTCTTTGATACTGTAGATTGATGCTCAGTGCTAGGATCATATCTGCCTGTGACACATATTCTGGAGAGCTCAATCATGTCTCTATTCATATACTCCAGAGAGGTATGCCTCAGGTTATTTACACTCACATGGACTATGACTGAGTCATACTGTACTTGGGGTTTAATGACTGAGTGCTTTTGTGGTCTGGCGAATGCTGGCTCCTGGCAGGCAACTTATTCTAACCTCCTTATCCAGCCTGGTGAGAGGGACAGCAGTGTGTCTCACAATCGAGTCTGCTATGATCAAAATATTGAATTATAGGGTGTTGTGTCTTATTGGCTTGGTTGTTGAGACACTATGAGATGTACTTTTTGGTGTTGTAGTGGGAGTTGTCTTGTTTGTGTCCATGCAGATTTCCTGAGGTTTGCATCTGGGAGGCTTTTGAGGTTTTCATGATCAACAATGACAACTGGCAACTATTATTCAGCAACATAGGTCTGTTGTAATAGTAATCCGGTTAGTGACTTCAAAGAATATGGACAGTTAATCATAATATGTATTTACAATAGTCAAACATCACTCCTGCTGATGTGTGGCTGCATTAGATTTCTTCATTTAAAGTTTGAATATTTCCATTATTTTTTTTTTTTTGCTGTTATTCTTTTACAGTGTGTTTTATTTTAAAATGACTTTGCTAGTATCATTGTGACACTGCCAGCCCAGCTATCTGGCATTTTGTAAATAATTCTATGTCATTTGTGACTATTGATATGATTTATACAGAACTGTATGCTATGTACTGAACTTCAAAATTGTAACCACAGCATACCCTGCTGGAACATAAAAGATTAACTTACAAAACTTCAAGAAAATAAGTTGAAATTAAGTGCTTTACGATGTGCTATAAAAGTTAGTTTCAACGCACCAAGAACACAGGATCTCTAGAGCTAAAATATTTTTCTATTATCTTAGTGAGAAGTAATGACTATGTTTAAAATATAAAGTGTTTTATTACTATATGACTTCCTAGCTGCTACATAATTCTGAGCAAACTTCTAAGAGATATGTATTTTTAACACAGAGGTGTTAAATTCTTAGTTTCTGTTTTAGCCTGGGAACTGAAGTCAGGTGACAAAATGTGATGTCATCCAAGCTAAACCAGCAGTAATATTTGATATTGATTTAATAACTCTGTCAGAGAGAGACTAGCTTTTTGTGTTTTGTCTTGGGCCTAGCAAGAACATCCACTCATCTGCATTTGCTTTTTTAATAGTAAGTAACTAGGGTGCAGTGATTTCTTTTAGATATAGATAGGAATACAGTCAAGTTTAGTTTAGATGTTTTCTGTGTTTATTTCAGACTGTCCTGCAATATTGTTTTAAAATATTTTCAGTGATTCTGAACTCTGAAGTAAGTTATTGAGTATTATTTTTTTCTTTTATTATTAAATATAAACCTTTTTAATTTTGGCTGGTTTATTTAGAGACATTTAAGCTCTTAAAGTACTGGCATATGTATTTGGTGACACTGTACAGACCACTCATAAGTAGCCTTGCTCTTGGTCAAAACTAACATTTGGTTAATAGTAACATTACACAGTAGGATTGGTCACCCTTTGGTAAGGGCCTTAAAGTAGCTGATAAGTAAGGGTGGCTGGTGGAAGCTGGTATTACCCTATAGTCTGGGCAGAAAGGGGCATAGCTAGTAAACCTGCGTCAGCCTTCTCCAGGAGTGTATGTGTGTTTGTATATAAATCAAATCTCAAAGTGTGTGTGTGTGTGTGTTTGTGTGTGTGTGTGTGTGTGTGTGTGTGTGTGTGTGTGTGTGTGTGTGTGTGTGAGCTACTTGGGCAGGGGCACAAAGCACTGGTTGAACAGGGAGGGTGCTGAAGGTCTTAGCCTGACCCCTCAGCTGAGATCTTGACCCTATAGCTGTGGAGAAAGAGGGAGAAACCAGGCCCAGACTGACTGTGATCTCTGTGTGCTGTTAAGGGAAATTGCACTTTACTGTGTATGTACTTGTGATCCTCCCATTGTGTACGCCCCTCACTGTTGCATTATTGATAACTTAGTGACTTACCAGAGGTTGAATAGTATAAGTGATTCAGTGATAGCTGTTCAGGTAAAGGATAGTTACACCCACCCACACACACACACACACACACACACACACACACACACACACACACACACACACACACACACACACAGACACACACACACACCTTCCTTTCCTTTTCAAAAAGAACACAGACTACAAAAACATACTTTCAAATATGGCAATTCCAGGTTTCAGAAAAATGCTTCCCAAGCTGCACAGTTAATGCATCCAAATAGCAGCAAAACAAAACAGTTAAGATCTGAACCAAAACATAGCAAAAAATCATGAGTTCTGAAGTTGCACAGTAAAACTGTAATGTGCTTTGATCTGAAACTCCAGGCAGCCTGCCACTCACTGGATAAAACATAATGCCAAAGACAGGGACATCTTGAAGCTGGATCTAGAACAGCTGGGAGGTAAAATACAGATACAGGGTGAGAGAATGACGATTTTTTTTCTTAAACATTTATAGACAACTGCCCTGCCAGCACCAGACCATAGAAGGATGCCTAGATTACCTTGTGCTTGACATTAATGGATGACTGCCCTGCCAGCACCAGGCCACAGGAGGATGCCTAGATCACCTTGTGCTGAACATTTATGGATGACTGCCCTACCAGCACCAAGCAATAGGAGGATGGCTGGATCGCCTTGCGCTGCACATTTATGGATGACTGCCCTGCCAGCACTAAGCCATATGAGGATGTCTAGATTGCATTGTGCTGGACATTTATGGACAACTGCCCTGCCAGTACCAGGTTATAGGAGGATGCCTAGATCACCTTGTGCTGGACATTTATGGATGACTGCTCTGCCAGCACCAGGCCATAGGAGGATGTCTAGATCACCTTGTGCTGGATCCAGCCCTACACCCACTTGCCTAGTTCCTGCTGTGCTTTTAAACTTGGTGGCATTTGAATTTCTCATCCCTACCATAAATTTCTCTTTTGGAAGCACCTCCCAGTTTCTTCTTATCTGCTCATACTGCTGAGTAGAAAAATATATGACTGAGAAGGCCCAATCTCTTAGACTCGTAAAAGCTTGGGTTAACCTTTGTTTCATACCATCCAACTCAGTTAGTGTGCAGTACAATACTGAACACATGAATCCCTTTTTTCCACCTGGGACTAGACTACCAATTACTGGAGAGCCTAGGCATTGCTTCTGAGGAGAGAACTTGAGATTAGTGCTTCTGTTTTTCTCCTGGTGAGAGAAAGAGCAAATACATTTTATTTCCTAGCTTTCTTAGAGATAAACAACCACTGGAAAATCTGCTAATTGCTTCTTAAATGCCAGTTTTGGATTAATGTGACTGCTTTGCACCAGATGAGCGAAATAGCAGAAAGACATTAATTCCTGCTGGTATCTGACAGGGCAGAGTGTGTGAGGGACTTCCCTCATTATTCTGGTTGCAGTTTTGTGAGAACCTCTTCTGGGCCCTTATGTAGCCTGGCTTTGTGTTGTCTCAAGCTGCTGTATGTGCTATCTAGGGTACCTACCAAAAGAGGACTATAACAAGTGAAATGAACTTAGCAACATCTATGACAATACTACTTTTCAGGTAGTAGCCTGAGATTAGTACTACTGTTTTTCTTTTGGTGAGAGAGGGATGAAAGGGTTATTAATTCCCATCTCCCTATAGCTATGATGCAACCAGCCAACAGGCAAATAATCATTATTCATTATTCCTGCCTGACCTATTTTGTTCTTTGCACAAAGTACTGCTAGACTAGCTACTCTCTAACCTAACTTAAGAGTATCATCCCAAATACTTCGTCCATAAATCTTCAGAGTCTACTATAGTAGTCTCCCTCCAACCCTTGAGTGCTGTGATGAGCTCTAGTCCTCCAACCACTGGAAACATGTCTCAGCAGTCTGAGCTCACCTCATATGTGACCAATCAGATCATATTAGGTGTTTTAAAGCAGTGTAGCTACTGCCTTATGATTACCAACTGTTCAGTGTTTTTACCAGTTGATAGTACAAACTGTGAGAGATGTATATATTGAGGAAATATGGAGATATATCTTCACATCAACACACTATTGGTTAGCATAATACCTCCACAACACCACATAAATCACAACACACCAGTAGACTCATACCTTATGTTAAGGTTTTAAAGAAAAAATTACCAAAGCCTCCTAGAATACACTGTAAAAGATATCAGCCTGCAACACACAAGGCAACACCTACTCCTTCTCCACCTCTCCAATACATGCACACACTGTAAGTCCTCACAGCTCACCCAATAATCAACAGAAATGTAAACTTAAGCTCTTAAGGTCCATTAAATCAGTTTCTGTATAGGGAAATATTTCAGTTATAGGTGATTATATAGTTAGGGATATAGACCCAAAACTCACCATACTAGGCAAGAACAGGGTTACTGTAAACTGTTTGCTGGTACCGATATCCACAAGGCCAGACTAATATGACTACAGCATAGCAGTTGCCCATGTGGAGGCAAATGACCAGAGGCAGTGCAGACAGTCACTTTCTATCCATGTATTTGAGGCAGGAGCGACACTAGTCTTGACTAAGATATTACCTTCACTTAGAATTCTGCCTATATACCATGACAAGATAACTAGCTTCAACACTGAACTAAGAAGCTGGTGTCATCCTAAGAGGATGCAGTATGTGTCAGGCTGGGATGAGATGGGTGATAATACTTTGTTTTGCCATGGATTGCTTACCCCTCTCATACCATGTTTTCCTCATACTGGATAAAGCTTTTGCTACCGACACAAAGCCTTTTTTAGGCAGTCACTTTGTTGGACATTCCTACATGGTAAACTAAAACTCCAATTCAGACAACATCAAGATAGCATTATTCAGTGCTAGGAATCTCAATAGAAAGATGTCTGAAATTGATTTCCTCCTACAACTGAAATACATTCGTATTTGTGTAGGCAATGAGACATGGTTTCAGTGCAGTGATAGCATTCCCTCTATACTAGGGTTTAGTGCCTGTCATTTACTCAGGCCCTTGGCCAAATGTGAGAATTATCTGTATTCATCTCACTTGAATTTACCCACAACTCTAACTTGGAGCTCCTAGCGATCCAAAGTACCATTAACAAATCCAATTTTTACTTCCTTGTTAGCTACAGATCTCCATCAAAGTATCCCAAAGATTATTGAAATTGACACTGAGTGGTTAAATATCAAACTAAATACTTCTTTACAAGAGGATTTCAATGACCCAAGTACTACACCTTTAAAAATGGATATATTCAGAATTTCCTGGACTTTGTTAATGCCAATGCACTCAAGCAACTTGAAAAATTACCCACTAGTGGCTCTAATATCACTGACCTGGTCCTTAGCAATCTATCCCCAGCCAGGTTGATAAGGACCTACTCATCCTTAGTTAAATCCAACTACAAGTCAGTTACCTGAGGTACCAGTGCTCCACCAAAAAAGACCTTTAGGGACTTCACCAGAGCAAACTGACCTTAGCTTGTAGAAGCCCTAGGCAAAATTCCCAACAATCCCCTACAAATAGACCAAGCTGAGGGACCTACCACATTCAGATACCAAGTTTTACCAACATCATTAATAGCTGCATACAAACATCAGTACCTCGCAGCCCTAAATATAGTGATACATTCAGGAGTAAATCTCTATGGTGGAATTCCCATATAAATAAGCTGTATAACAAAGACAAAAAATAATGAAATGTTGTAAGAAATCTCCATCCCCTTATCTTGACACACCAAAAACATGTCAGCAAAGAATATTAGAGAATGTAAAGCATAGTGTGATCTTAAGGTCAATAAAGATATCAAAGGAAACTACAATTCTTACTTCAGTTTTGTCAGGAAATTAAGGAATAATGTCCAACAATTTACTGAGCTCTTCCATAATGATATCACACATTCTAATCCCAAGGATATGGCCAATACATTAGCAGAAAAATTTAGTCCTCACTTGGCCTCACCTACCCATATTGTTGCCACAGTATCCCTAAATTTCTTTTTCCCATGAAATTACCTTGGAACAAGTTGTAAAACCCCTGGCAAAGACTAAATGTTATAATTCCATGGAATCAGATAACATGCCAGTCTGCAGTCCAATATGTGACAAATATGTACTATCTGAGTCTCTACTTATTTTTTCTAACTTCAGCCTATCCCCAGGGTTTGTGCCTGGTGCCTATAGAATAGCCACTGTTACTCTCTGATACAACAGTAGCCTATCTACAGATACAGGCAACTGTAGGGCAATCAGCCTCACCAGCCTTATATGCAAAGCCATGGAATGAATATATCATAGCAGAACTCATTTATACAGACAGAGGCAGCTTAACAGATCTACAGCCTAATCAGTCTGATTTTGTGAATGGCAGGTCCTGTCTCCTAAACCAGGTATGCTTCCTTGAAATGTTTACAGACACTGTGTACAGTGGTCACTCCATGCACACTACTTATCTCAATCTGGACAAGGCTTTTGCCACTATCCCCCATGCCTCCTTTTGTGGGTGAACATTACAGTTTTCTAACTTATTAACATATAATGTTAACCCCTATGTTGTGTGATGGATTAAAAATCAGCTAACTGACAGCTCCCAGTTTGTGAAATTTGCTGGTACCCTCTCTGAACCTAACATTATAACTGGTGGGGTATCACAAGGATCAGTGCTGCCAGTTCTCCTGTTTGGCATTTATTTTGTAGACATCCAAAAAATGTGGATGACCATGTTTGCTGGTGACAGCAAGCTGGACACGGTTATCCTCTCATTTACTGATACTAAATATCTCCAGCAGGTGATGGAACTTGTACATACCTAGTGTACTAAAAATGGTCTCAAGTTAAATACAAAATGCTGCAGTGTTGTAGCAATTGTTCCCACCTCATATGCTTTCAATAAATGGTATTCTCCTTCAGAGTGATATGGCTATAAAAGACCTGGGTACTTATGTGGACAATTCTCTGTTATGCAGTCATCATGTTTCTACCATAGTCAGGAAATCCCTTTATCTGGTTGAGTTAATTTCCAGGAGAATGTCTTCAAGGTATAAACAAGTAATCCTGCCACTGTACTTTTCCTTTATCAGACCTTTCTGAATACAATACCCCTTTGATATATACAAATTAAAACAAGAAAGCCAGCACCAAGTGTTGTTGCAGAATCTGTTTATTCTGAAAATAGCATCATATCGGTTTTGGCACACTAGCCTTCCTCAGTGCATAACAATGCTAAGAATACCATATGTTTATATATTAGTACAACCATACTTCCTGTTATGTCATTTCCTGAAGTTCAATTAATAAATTCATTAACATATAAAGCAATATAGAATGAACCTAAATTATAAATGATCCTGTACGATTTGTGGCCAGTTGCACCTGCCGTACTTGCGAGGGCATCTGTCTCGGTATATACAAATTAAACCAAATTGCACGACCAGAAAGGCATTAGAAATACCTTATTGAGAAAATCATCATCATCAACACCCTTTTTCCCATTTTTCTACATGGGGTCAATGTAACTGTTACCATCTCTATCAATTCAATGCCTCACTCCTGCTTTCTTCGACACTCATGCCTCACTATTGTAGATCTTTTCTCACACAATCCATCCACCTCTTTGCTGGATGTCTTCATTTCCTCTCACCTTCTTCTTGTCTGTCCCAAATCTTCTTCACCAGGTTGTCTTCTGCTTTTCTGCATATGTGGCCAAACCACAGTAATCTGTTCTCTTTGATCTTTTCTGCAATGGGAGCTACTTTGGCTTCTGGTCTTATGTCTTCATTTCTTCATCTGTCCCACAGTGGGCATCCTATCACCCTTCTCAGACACTTCATTTCCATCACCTTTAGTTTCCTCATCTGCTCTGTCTTTCGTGCCCAGGTTTTTATACCATACAGTAGTACTGGTCACACCCTGTCTTGTATGCTTTACTTTTCAGTTTCTTTGGTATTCTTCTGTCATTCACTGCACCTGAGACTCTATGCCAGTTGGCTACAGCCCCTCTGATTCTATCTTTGACATCTTCATTCAGAGTTCCTTTTCTTCCTCAACCACTCCTCTCAGATACTTAAAGCTATTAACTTGTTCCACCATCTTCCCTTCTATCTCAATTCTCAGCTTCTTCTGATTTCCCCAATTTGCTGCCATCACCACTATCTTACCAAGAAAACCAAAGGTCTTAAATCTTTCAGCTACCCTGATAGATTAGCACAATTCTTCCTGTACTTAGTACCTCAGGTTCTTCCATGGTAACCTGTATCTTGTTTTTGAGCCACAAAAGACCCATCACCCAACACAAACACTGAGATCTACACCTATACCAGCAAATAAACAAGGCTTGCAGTAAATACAAATTCTTAACTTCCCAGCCTATGGAATAAATTACCACTATGGGTCAAAGTACTACTTTGACTACCTTTAAGGCTGGTCTTGATGACTGGATGGGTAGACAGAAATTAACAACAAGATTGTCATGTACAGCAGGGCTGCTTGATTTGGGAGGTGAGCACTATTATGTGCTTGAAAAGGGAGGTATGACATTCTCAACTGTGACTTCTTGAAGGTGTATATGGCTAGGCATATTACAGTCCTTGTGATCATTTGCATAGTATTTTTCTTTTGTTATCTAAAATCACCTGACATAAAAGTCAAAGCACAAAAGTCCAACAAAAGTCCCAAAAGCAAGTGAAATCAAAAATGCAGAAAAAACCCAACCATGCCTCTCAACCATACTGAATTACTCATTTTTTACCGGGTTTCAATACTGAATTACTCATTTTTTACCGAGTTTTGGGGTCCAAATGAAGGGGTGCCACGATTACCCAAGTGGCACCCATTCATTTCCAATTATTTTCTTTTGGTTTATTTATTTTTTCGAATATCACACTGTCGGAGATGATGTCATCACATTCACGATGACGTCAGCACCATCAGGGCTATCAGCCAGTTGGAATTGAGCTCAAGGAGCTCGCATCATCATTTCCAGCTGCAAATGCGAGCAGAAAACAGCATTTTGGATTAATCAAACAGCAGCAAATGTGAGCAGGAATTAGCAGTAAATGTGAGCAAGAAACAGCAGTTTTGAAGTGGATTATTGGCAGCAGCAGCACTCATTTCATTTGGGGTGAAGTTGATTATTGGACTCAACTTCAAAGTGTGTGTGTGTGTGTGTGTGTGTAAATGCCCCCATGTAATACACCTGGTGGCTAGAGGTATTCAGGCTCAAACCATGTACCTTTGGTACAGGGTAAATGAGCCTAAAGTCCCTAGCCACCACCATTTCTGAAATTTGTCCAGATTTTTTGTGCTAATAGTTGAGAGCTATGGTGAGAAGTGAGAACTGAATTTGTATTCCCCATTATTAGCTTTGTTATTTGTCCAGGTTTATTGTGCTAAGAGTTGAGAGCTATGGTGAGTGAGAAGTGAGAACTAAATTTGTATTCCCCCATTATTGGCTTTGTCCAGGTTTTTTTTGTGCTAAGAGGTTGAGAGCTATGGTGAGAAGTGAGAACTGAATGCACTAAATGATAGCCATTAAGTTTCAGTCTTCCTAATTTTTAGGAAACTGTTGATTTGGCATAGTGGTATGTTGCTCTGATGGTAGTGCATAGGGTCCTGGGTTCAAGACTTGCCAGTGAAATGCATGGTGGTAACACAACATTTTGTTCTAGCAATTTTCCAAAATTATACAAGCAATGTTTAAAATGTGTTCCTGGTATGTCCCTAGTCACCATCACTTGTGAGCTTTGCCCAGGTTTTTTGTTCTAAGAGTTGAGAGCTATGGTGAGAAGTGAGAACTGAATTTGTATTCCCCCATTATTGGCATTGTTTGTTCAGGTTTTTTTGTGCTAAGAGGTTGAGAGCTATGGTGAGAAGTGAGAACTGAATTCACTAAATGATAGCCATTAAGTTTCAGTCTTCCTTTTTTTCAGGAAACTGCTGATTTGGCATAATGGTATATTGCTCTGACTGTAGTGCATATGGTCCTGGGTTCAAGACTTGCCAGTGATGAGCATGGTGGTAACACATTTTATTCTAGCAACTTTCCAAAATTATTCAAGCAATGTTTAAAATGTGTTCCTGGTTTTTGACCTTTTGCCCCCCCCCCCAAAAAAAAAACTGAAGTTGAAAATAAGTGCGAGAAGCTGTGCAAGATGCCTATGGCTTACACTACTGTCATTCTATTTATAGTGTGGGTGTGGAAGTAGACTTTTATGATGGAAATGTTCTGAATTGAGCAGTTCTGTCAGTTAGTGGTTCATGCATTTTTTTCATTGCCTACAGTACAGCCTACTGGAAAATGTTCAAACAATGAATTTAAAATGCTCTCTGTCTAACAAGCGTGCCATATTTTACAAGGAATCTAACTTAAAAAAGTCAGGAAGGTGTATCAAAAAAAAGAACACATATATGTTTCTTGTTTTGTGTGCAAGGGGCCAATGATTTGAAAACAGCCCAAAGGTAATCTTTATCCATCACTGGTCAGATGCATTTTCTTTGGATATGGTGTGTGGGTTTCAATGCTATTTCACTGAATGTGAGTTTCAAGGGCAGATACATTTTAATGCCAAGTCTATTTTCATTGTGAGACAGTATTGCTTTGTTTAGCAGATGTCTTAGTGTTTGTGCATTGTTGTGCTGCAAAATGAAAAAATAAAATCCAAATAATCATTGTAGAAGTAAAGCAGTATGCACACATTAGTGTTTATGGTAAATTGGGAGAAATTAACAGGTAATGGGACATTAGAATGGCTGCAGGTGGACTCTGGTGCCATATTTTGGTTGGTTGGTTTTCAGTTTGCATTTGAAAGTTGATATCCCACAATTCCATTGGAGTGGGTGGGGCTCTGCCCCTGCACTAACCCTGACTGATCTCTCCACCTTTACACATTCCTGCTATCCCTTTTATTTCTCTTCTCCAGGGTACTTTATTGCTAATTATTCTATGGCCTTTTTGCTGCACTATGTTGTCCTACAAAAAAAAAAAAAAAAAAAAAAAATTACACTTTTTCATTTATTGTAAATTTGTTCTTGATCATCCTGTTTTGCAAATATCCCAAATAATGGTATTATCTGTATATGCTGATAGCGTTTCTATATTATTATTGTATAATAATGTCTTTACCTATCTGCTTGGAGCTTTTCTCCCCGGGCCTCTACTGAAAATGGACATGTATCCAGTTAGACTAGCCCGGTCAACAAATGTAAATAAATAAAATAAATAAATAATATATGCAAATTAGATGTTAATCAGCATACAGATTTGTACCTACTTTTCAGGGGCCTTGTCCAGATTTTTGATATTTCCAGGTTGAGTGGTATGACCCCAACTCCAATGGAAAAGGCAACAACCAGCAATGCACAACCATAAATGATGGCAAACGACTCGTCTTTAAATCAAATATACTTTATTCTGTGTGTAAGCACTTTCGTAATGAAACATTACTTCTTCAGACACATAAAATCTTTACAGTTAATACCTTATATATATATATATATACAAGCTAGTTAAAAGCATCCAATCAAATCATGCAAATTTCCCTCCAAATTATGAAACTAATAGACTGAATAATTTTAAAAGGCATACACTTGTAAAACATTGTCAAGTCCCTATCTAATACTAAAAAAATAATGTATTAGAATGCAAGTGTTTCCAATGCATACATATGACTCTACATAAAACTAACTAAATAAATAAATAACAAATAATAAAAAATTAATGCTTTAATCTCATGTCTTTCAAAATAGGTTTGAGGGGGACCATATCATTCAGTCCTCACCCGCGATTAGCTCCTTGACGTAAAATCTACTTTAGCTCATGGGATTCAGTCTTATTAATTAAATCACCCATTCTAGGATTTTCATATATCACCTGAAAGACTTGGAACATGAAAGAATGAGTATACCCCTCCAACAATATGTGTTTGGCTATAGCGCTATGCTCCTGTCCTCTTCTCACGCAATATGCATGGTCCCTAATCCTCCCTCTAAGCCTACAATTTGTTTTTCCTACATAGAATCTAAAACTTCTTATACAGTGAGCGATGTACACTAAAGTTTTGATATTGCAATCTGCACTGCATTTAATTTGCCATAAGTGTCTGGTGTCAGGATGTCTAAAATATTTAAACTCATCCACCCACATGCAAAAATTACATGTTCCACATTTCCATGTACCTAAAGTCAAATCAATGGGGGATTTCAACAGTCATGGATAACATAACTGTCGCTTTAGATTCAGTCTGTTCTTATATGTAAACCTAGACTTCATACCAACTATCCCGGTGACCTCTTCATCTGTCAATAAAATATGACAATTCTTTTTTATGATCTGTTTAGCCAAGTGTACATCCTGTGCAAAAGATAAAACTACTGGAACCTGTATTACTTCACTCGACTTCCAGGACACTATCCTGTGACCATCAGAGTAGTAGGGCTTCCCCCCTCCACTCTCTTTCACTCCTCACTCTTGAACATGCATGTCCCACCTCCTTTCTTGAATATCCTATAGTAATAAAGGCTTTCCTCAAATATTCCAACCCTGATTCAAAGTCAGTATGTATAGATGACAACCTGGACACCCTTTACGTTTGTCCTTCTACAATGCTATTAAACATATGTGGTGGATGCATACTACTTCTTTCCAAAAATGAAGGATGATAACACTCCTCCCTGTGTATACGGGTGCAGAACTGTATCCTGTCTTTAACAATTAAAAAGCTAAGAAATCAATCTTAAAGGCTGAACTCTGACAGGTGAAGTTGAGAAAATCACAGCTGTTATTCGGGGTTTCAACAAAGGCATCCAGTTGTTCACAATCACCTTTCCAACAAATAAAGAGGTCATCTACAAACCTTCTATAAAATCTAACATTAGATGGGCCTCCTACTCTAATAAATCTCTTCTCCCACTCCATCATCATAAGATTAACATATGCATTAGTGCAACTGGTTCCCATTGCTACCCCAGATATTTGCCAGTAGTATTTACCATCAAAAAGAAAAGCATTATACTCTAACACTATCTCTAACAACATGCATATGAAATCAACTCTCATTTCATCATATGCACCATAATTCATTAAACACAATTTGACCATTTCCAAGCCTTTATACACAGGAAGGAGTGTTAAACAGACAAACCATTCAGCAAAAACTGCAAAAAAGACACAGCCAATTTAGAATACATGTGTGAAACTTTAAACCTCCTGTGGTGGAGGCCCATAGAATATATATACAAATGGCCCCTTAAGCACATATCAGTATTTCAGCTACATGGTCCCTGAATGTTGGTGACTCCACTTTTTAAGATTTTACAAGTACAATTATGACAATAAAGTAAAACCCACTAGCTGCAGACACATAAAAAATTAATGCTGGTATATTCACAAAAATAATTAACAAATGCAAATATTTAAAGCATGTTAAAAGTAAGGGTTAGTAATGTTGTACCTGATGTCCTTAAACATAGAGTTTGAATTAATGCAACCTACTACAAAGAAAAAAAGAATGACATCATAGCAAAAGGAATAGTCATGCTAGAACAGGAGATTTAACCTGACCGAAAGGGAGGAAGAGGGAAAGATGGGTACCCCTGGAAACTTTTGTATCGATAATACACCCTTAAGAGTAGACCCAGTGGTCATGGATTTGAGATCACATGTAGGCAGTAACCTTGTCTTAGACCATCATGTGTAAGTGGTAGTACATGTTGCTCAACTTAAAAGTAAGTGTATGGCATCTAGATCTAAGGATGTCATTTTTCCACTGTACTCAGATCTCACCAGACTAAACAGTAACTGCAACACCCCATTCAGTATGTAACTGACCAGGCATATGGAACAGCTGGAGAATCCACAAACATTCCTTACAGAAAGAATACAGGGCCTAAAGAACATGTCATATGCAAACCACTTCAAAGCCCTATCTCTGTACTCCTATAGACTGCTGAGAGGCAATCTATGCCGGACCTACAAAGCATCCTCTGATTCCATTCTGATGGACATGTTGCACATTCACTAAACAAACAGCATCACAATTACCTGATCTAGGGACCTAAGCCTTGTTTGCAACATAAATAGGACATGTTGAAGAGACAGGTATGTGTCTCAGAGAGTACCCCTTCTCTGAAACAGGCTTCTCATCCATAAGAAGCAGAGTTCTTCCCTAACCCAATTCAAGCATATGATGAACCAGTGGATAGGGACTCAGAAATTTACACCAGGTCTGGCAACTATGTCTCTATTAAACAGAGGCAGCTTATAAATGCTTGACCACCCATGTCCAAGCCTATAAATATCCTTTAAAATAACCCTGGTGTATCAGAACTTGTCAGATATATTGGGGAAACATGTTAGCTTAAAAAAGACCCCAAGAGTTGCAATATCCTTGCATTTTCTAAAAACAAACAGAAGAAATGAGTACAAGCCCTGCGCACACTATGTCTAGTATGCCATTGTTCTATTTCATGATTCACAGGTATGGACTATAGATTGTAATGGTGGTGTTCAATAGTCTGTTTCCTACCTCTCAAACTGGAAATGTCAAAAATCTGGACAAAGGCCCATGAAAGTAGGTACAACTGGCCAAAAATCTGGACGCCGATTAATATGAAATTTGCATACATAATTATGTAGCCCCACCCACTCCACTGGAATTGTGGGATACCATCATTCACATGCAAATTGAAGAAGTTGAGAGATGGTGTGTGTGTGTGTGTGTGTGTGTGTGTGTGTGTGTGTGTGTGTGTGTGTGTGTGTGTGTGTGTGTGTGTTTGTCCAGTTTGTCTTATGCCTAAAGAGCACTGGGATGGACTTCACCTACCCTGTGATACTGAACTTCATACATACATATATATTTTCCAGATCACACAGAAAAAGGTCAAAATCTAATTCACAAAGAGACCTGGTTAGTACCAGTTAACATGTTTCTATTGTTAACATCTAACTTTTAGTTATGTACTTACCATAACTTGGGATGTATGGGATCCCTCTCGCCTACATTCATAACTGATGGGCTCGGAGCCGATCCATCGGCTCCGTCTCGGCCAACTAGTACACTAGAACGAAGTCTCTTATTGGCTGGGCTACCCTCTATCCCAGGATGCACCACACCTGCTTCCCCAGATCTTGTTTGTTCGCTTTCATACTTACATGCAAACACAGAAAAAATAGTAGTTACTACAACCAACTAAAGTTCTTCAAGAGAAGATCTCCAAATGGAACTACATTTCCTCTAAATCCCAATGGAAGGGGGAAGGAGGGTGGGTACGTATGAATGTAGGCGAGATGGATCCCATACATCCGAAGTTATGGTAAGTACATAACTAAAAGATGTAATGGGATCCTATCTCGCGTACATTCATAACTGATGGGACAGCGTCCCTAGCACCTAAATCCCGGGTGGCTCATTGGAAAACACTCCTGAGAACTGTGGAACCAAAGGAAGCCCTGCCTCGAGAAACCACATCTAGTTTGTAATGAGAAATGAAAGTGTGCGGAGAAGTCCAGGTAGCCGCAGCACAAATATCATCTATTGATAATTTGGAGTGAAAAGCTACAGAAGTAGCCATTGCCCTGGTAGAATGAGCCTTGACTGGAAAGGGAAGCTCTTTGTTAGCCTGTGAATAAATGAAAGAGATGCAATCTTTAATCCATTTAGCTATGGAGGTTTTAGCTACTGGTTGACCCAATTTGTTTATTGCAAAGGAAACAAACAGTTGATTTGATTTCCGTGTCTGAGCGGTTCTATTCAAATAAAAACGCAGTTGTCTATGGACGTCCAATTGATGAAGAATATATTCTGCGTTATTAGAAAACTCGGGAAAAAATACAGGGAGCTCTAGAGTCTGTTGAATACAGAAAGAAGAAGCTACCTTTGGTTAAAAGGAGGGATTTAATTTCAGGAACACTCTATGTTTGTGAAATATCAAATAAGGAGGATCAGAACAAAGAGCTTGAAGTTCTGAAACCCGTCTGGCCGAAGTTATGGCCACTAAAAAGGCAGTTTTCCAGGACAGAAATTTCAAATCGCAGGTAGCAGCTGGTTCGAAAGGGCGGGCGGTTAAGGCAGCAAGAACCATATTTAGGTCCCAAGGGGGGACAGGGTGAGATATTGGAGGCCTAAGGAGCCATGCTCCTTTAAGGAAAGACTTACAAAGTTTGTGAGACATCAATGAAGGTTCAAAAGAAGCATGAAAATTAGAGATAGCCGCTAGCTGAACCTTAATCGTGGAAACTGAAGAGCCCAACTGAAAAAGAGAGGCCAAGAAATTCAAAACCTCCGATACTGGGGCAGTAAGGGGGGTCTATACCTCGTTGCTGAGCCCAGAAGGCGAACCTTTTCCATTTGCTGGAATAGAGTTTGACAGTGGAAGGTTTGTGAGAAGAAGACAATATGTGGATCACCTCCGGAGAGAGGGAATTGTCTCGGATTAAGGATGGAAGCGGAGTAACCATGCCGCCAACCTCAAGGACCTGAGAGACGGGTGAAACTGTCCTGACTGATGAGTCAACAGGTCCGGCACTGGGTCCAAAAACCATGGACCTTCTACCGCATACCTCTGTAGGAAGGGAAACCAAACCTGATGAGGCCAGTGCGGGGCAATCACAATCATTTCGCTCTCCAGGTAAATGGCCTTCTGTATCACCCTCGGCAGGAGGGGAACCGGAGGGAAGGCATAAAGAAGACCGGGGGGCCAAATGTGGGTCAGAGCATCCCTGGGAATCTGTCCCTGAGAGGGGATCAGAGTGAAGAACTCTCTGCACTTCGCATTGTGGGGGCTGGCAAACAAGTCGCAGTGAGGGAGACCCCATTTGGCGAAGATTTTCGCAGCCACTCTTTGGTTGAGGGACCACTCGTGGGGTAACAGAATGGTCCTGCTTAGTCTGTCCGCAATCACATTGGATTTCCCTGGTATGTGCGTTGCCATTAGAAAGCGGTTGGTAGCTACCGCCCAGTGCCAAAGTCTCATGGCTTCTCTGCACAGTGGGTATGACCTGGTTCCACCTTGCTTGTTTATATACCAAACCACCGACATGTTGTCGGATAGGATAGCAATCGGACCTTGTGGGAGAGCGTGATGGAGAGCTTGTAGTACCAAGAGTACCGCTCTCATCTCCAGGATATTGATATGCAAATGCGCTTCCTGGAGTTGCCATGTGCCTTGGACCGACCTGTCCAGGTAATGACCCCCCCACCCTACCTGGGTGGCGTCCATGGTCACAGTGGCAACGGGGGATTGAGGAATAAAGGGTCGCCCCTGGTCAAGATTGGATCGGAGGAGCCACCAACGCAGATCCCGACGGCAACTCTCCGTGATCATGACTAAATGGTTCAAGGGGAGTTCCTGATAGGACCATTGAACCGACAGAAGCCATTGCAGAATTCGCATGTGGAGTCTGGCTAAGGGGACTAGGAGTATAGTTGATGCCATCGAGCCCAACAGTTGTAGGATCAGATGGGCCGGAGCTCTTGATAGGGGGAGACAGGATCTGACTTGGTTTTGCAAAACCTGAATTCTTGCTGCCGGTAAGAAGGCGCGCATCCTTTTTGTATCTAACTCTGTGCCTATAAAAGTAATACGCTGAGATGGCAGTAGTACAGATTTTTGCCAATTGAACGTAATTCCCAAGAAACGGCCCAAGGTGACCGTGGCCTTGAGCGCCTGAAATAGTAGATGCTCAGAGGTGGCAGTAAGGAGCCAGTCATCTAGATAAGGAAACACTTGGAATCCTAGACTCCTCAGGTGAGCAGTCACCACTGCCAGACACTTGGTGAACACCCTGGGGGCTGTGGTGAGACCAAAGGGCAGTGCTCGGAACTGGAAATGACTGACTCCCAGGCAGAAGCGTAAATGTCTCCTGGACTCTTGACCTATCAGAATGTGATAGTAAGCGTCCTGGAGATCTATGGAGCACATCCATGCATCCTTGTCCAACAGTGGGAGAATGGATTGAAGGGTGACCATTCGGAATTTGGACTTTTCCACAAAATGATTCAATGAACTGAGGTCCAAAATGGGCCTGAAGTCCCCTGTCTTTTTTGGCACCAAAAATAATCTTGAGTAAGTTCCTGATCCGATCTGGTCGGTGGGGACAGGCTGGATGACTCCTTTTTCTAGCAGCTTTGAAATCTCTATTGCTGCCTGATCCCGCTGACTGGGTGGCACGTCCGGGATTTCCCTTAAGGGAAGGGGGGGGCTTGATGAAGGGGATGAGATAGCCTCCGGTTATAATCCGGAGCACCCACTGATCGCTGGTTATAGCTTCCCAAGCTTGTGGGTGTTCCGCAAAATGACCCCCGACTGGCTCCGGAGCTGCACAGTCGGGCAACAACTCAGGGACGCTGAGTGTAGGAAGAACCACGAAAGGAATCGCGGTCTCCAGAGTTACGGGGGCCTCTGCCGCCTCTGGGGCGGCGTCTTCCTGAATTTCCCCCCCCTCTGCCTTTGGAGGGGGAATCACTGGGTGGAGTAGGGAAAGACCTCTGAGTTTTTCTGAACCACATTTTCCCTCCTCTCTGGACCTTGGGATAAGGCCTAGAGGGAGCGGAAAAGCGGGCCCCAATGGCAGTCAAGGTCTTGCCCTCCTGCTCGCACCGAGTTAGTGTGTCCTTCACCTTGGGTCCAAACAAAGATGACCCATCAAAGGGGGCGTTGGCGAAGGAAGACTTGAAGGCCTCCGCAAATGAACACAAGCGTAACCAGGCGTGTCTCCTGAGGGCAATGCCTGTTCCCGCTGCTCTACTCGCCCCTTCGGCCACATACGAAATGAGCCTCATGGATGAGTTTACGATGGAAAATAAGGTAGTCATCTGGGTGCCAACAGTGGGGGCTAGCGCCTCAGGTAGATTACCAGTGAGGGAGTCACTTAGCTCTTTAAGGAGGTCCCTTTGGAGCCTGGTAAAATGACATAAATAATTCAGCGACCGTAAAGTAAAGGCCGCTGAAGAAAGGGTACGCTTCCCGTACCTATCCATGCTCCTGGAATCCTTATTAGGAGGGTGGATAGACGTTGAAGCCTCTGCCACGTCCTGCTGTGTGGCAGATGCCACCACCATAGCATCTACGGGAACACCTTTAGTCAGAAATTCCTTCTGGGGGGGGGCTGAAAGAAATTTATTAGGTCTCGCAGGCACCTGTTCCACAGAGTCAGGGTGTTCCCAAGCCCTTCAAGAAACCAAATCAAGGAGTTCATCGAAGGGCGGAGACACCCAGGAGGTGGAGGGCTGGGCCCCGAAGGCCTTGAGGAAGACTGACTCCTCAGCGGAAGGGGTTTTGGCCTGCCAATCTCCTCTCTGTCTCAGAATCTCAAGGATATCTGAGAAAGAGACATCATCCGAAGATGATTTAGGGGACCCATCCGCATCATCGAGGTCAGTGTCCGATGTGACAGACTCATCTTGGGAGTCCACGTGCTTCCTCTTGCACAATTTCTTCCGTGGGGGTTCGTCCGAAGCAGTTTCGGACGGATCCCCCCGAAGAAGGGAACCCCCGATGGGGGTATCCTCAGGCCCTGGGGCCCCACTGCCAGGGGACTGCAACATGGCAGAAGCACCAGTCTCCAGGTCTAGGGACGGTGAGGTGAAAGCCTGCTGAGCCGGCAAGAGCATGGCCAGCGCGCTCCTCATGGCCTCAAAGGCCGGACCTCCAGACTCCATGGAGATCACTGGTCTAGAGGCCACGATGGCACTAGGGATTCCGGCAGCCGATGCTCCGAGGGGAAGACTAGGTACCGAGGCACCCAGTCCCAAGGTGTTCCCCTCAGGCCTGGCTGAGGAAGTCCCAGTACCAAACCCTGAACCCGAGGACAAGGTAGGAACCATAGTCGGTGCCGATAGACCTCGAAGGGGTCTCGGTTCCGACCGTACGGCTCCGCCTTGCTCCACCATCACCGACTCCAATGGCTCCGAGGAGGTTGGAGGAGGAATCGAGTGTTTCAGAGGGGGGATCGGCTCCGAAGCCAACGGGGCCGGAGCCGAGACCATTTGAGCAAAAACTGGAGACTGGAAGAGCCTCTGAATAACCCTATCCAAATCCGAATCTGACAGTTTTGAGGATTTAGAGGAGGTAGATAAAGGGCGAGACGACTTTCCTCTCGGCTCCGACAATGTAGGGGACCGGCTCCGAAAAGGCTCCAACACTATTGGCGCCGGATCCGCCACAGCATGAATAACAATCGGCGCCGAAGGAGCTTTCTTCAGAGCCGAGGGGGAAAAGTCTGAGCTGCACACCTCCACCGGCTCCGAAACCATTGGAACCGATGGAGGTGATTCACCTCTCTATACTCCAACCTGCGGCTCCGAAACTAATGGAGCCGAGGAAAGAGGCATCGAGGCAGACCCTTCGACCCTCGGCCCCGAAGTCAGTGGAGCCGAGGAAGAAGAGGTCGACTTATGCTTCTTAGCAGTCGGTTTCAACGGACTTGTCGGAGCCGACGACCTTTTCTTTTTAGAGGCAGTAGGAGAATCCAAGGCTTCCTCAAAAGAGGGCTTAATAAGACCCTTCAAGATCAATTTATTTTTTCGCTCTTGAAGAACCCTAGAGGAGAAAGCATGACACACACTACATGTCTCCTGTAAATGTTTAGGTCCTAAACAATACACACATATAGAGTGACTGTCCGTAATAGACATTTTGTAATTGCACCTAGTGCATTTTTTGAACCCTGACTTTTGCTCTTTGGACATATCTGTCAGGAAATAAGGCAGTGTCTAATACCAAAAACTTAGCGCCAACTGCAGAGCACAAGAAAACAAAGGCACGAGCTCTCCAGAGGGAGATTTACCTCACAAGAGAAACACAGTAAGAACACAACAACAACAACAGGTAAAAGGCCCTCTAACTTAAACGGGCTTTGCCCGGAGAAAAAAAATGACACAGACTTCAAAAAAGTAGGGCAAAGGCCCTCTAACTTAAACGGGCCTTGCCCGACAGCGAAATAGAAGTATCAGTAATCAATCACTCACACACAAAATGTACAAAAATTCCAAAATACACAAAATAGCCATTAAAACAGCTGTTGTATTAATTTCTGAAGAAACCCCAAGGTCAAAGACCAGTAAAAGGTAAAAAAAGAGACCACTTAGCTCCAGCCAAGTCGAGACCGCGTCCAGCTTGTAAAGCGGCAAACGAGATTTGGGGAAGCAGGTGTGGTGCATCCTGGGATAGAGGGTAGCCCAGCCAATAAGAGACTTCGTTCTAGTGTACTAGTTGGCCGAGTCGGAGCCGATGGATCGGCTCCGAGCCCATCAGTTATGAATGTAGGCGAGATAGGATCCCATTACATCAAAAAGATTTTGTTTGCTCTGTGTTCTTGTCTTACCATTGCTACTGACAATGCACTGCATCATGGGGGGGGGGAGCTGCTGCACCTCTGTGGTACAATCCTTTAGATGAGATATTAAGGGTTTTCTGACTAGATTTGTTTACCCAGTTAACAAATGAAATGAACAGACAAAAGTCTTTCCTGCCTGAATTAGTGGTATCTCAGGTGTTGAAAAATATCCCATGGTACTCACTGAAATCAAAGAGAAAAATAATTTCTTCTGTCCTTGTTCAAATTTTCCCTGATCGTGAAGAATGCCATTTTAGGTCTCCCCTGAAAATGGACCACAAGCCTTGCAGGACTAAACCAGTAATAGTGTAGCATGTGAAAAACACTGTAATAACTACCATGGTAAACAAATAATGCTGTGAGACCCATTGTATGTTTGTGGCACAACAGTGCACAGTCTGCAGCAAAAGGAAAAGAGTTCTGCAACAACTCCTAGAGTAAATAGTCAACACAATTATATCACCCATACATACCTCTCAACCTCTTAGCGCAAGAAATCTGGACAAAGCCTAAAATAATGAGGGGGCAATGAATCAAAAAGAGGGACAGATTTTAAATATTGCTCTTATAAACTTAGACAGTTTCTAGAATAGCTGGATTTCTGTTAGCATGCATTTTCTGAAAGATATGAAGTCTAAAGCAGAAATGGTTGTCATTATTTAATGACTTAAATCTTCAGTGATTTCCAGACAAACACAAATTTTATGAAAAACAGACCAAAAATATGAGGCAAGACTCTTGATATTCTGCAAAAATCTTAACAGTGGAGAGGTATATAAGCAGCTAGTTTATATGTTGTTCAGAAAGCATATAAAAGGCATGCTACACTGACAGCACAGGATGCCAGTTCATCAGTTTTACAGTAAATTAGCTATACGAGAAGTAGAATTTTTTTTCAAGACAATGCATTTCTGATTTTACGTATGTTTTCTAAATATCACAAGCTAACAACCTGACAGTCAGCAGAACTGAGTGATCATTCTCAAAATAATGACAACGGGTTAAAGACAGACTACAGGTGCAACTGCAGTGCAGAATCCTCCCAGTGGAATTCCTAAAGCATTTACCACAAATGAGGAACAGGCTAAAATGTGGAAACAGAAACACACACAAACACACACACACACACACACACACACACACACACAAAATAGAAATGGAAAAGATGAAACTTACTACTGTGCCTCACAAGACCGAGGTTTATTTATACTACAGGGAGTACTTAAGGTCTCCATTCCTTGCTGATTTCATTTACCATCAGTTGGAGATGATTTAAACTTCTCTGGTTTTCCTGCACCCTAACCATAAGGACCTCTGCAGGGCTCCTGACTTGTCTTCCTCATGATGTGATGTAATCAGACATGTCACATTGACCCAACATCTTCTTTGGTTGGGTGCCGCAGTGCCACAAGTCATAAGCGGGTTGCGGTCATAGATGATTTAAAAAAAAAAGCATGCCTGATCCGAGTCTCTGACAGGCAGTCAGTCTCTGTCTTAATGATGCTGACATCATCACCCATGCTCCTGCACATTGATGAAGTTCTGGGATATGCTGGCAATGTGTGATGATGTCAACAATAATTAAAAATTGTAAATAAAAAAACAAAAACAAAATTAGGATTTGAAGGAGCCACTCAAAAATTCATGGAACCCCATTACTTTTTTATTTATTTATCATTTGTTTACCAGGAAAGTCCAACTTGGAATTAAGCAAATTTTCAGTGGGGGCCCAGGGAAAAATGCTTCAGATGCATGCCTTTGTAACATTGGAGGAAACCAGAACACCCAGAGAAAACCCACACTAAGGCAGGGAGGACATGCAGACTCTGCACAGAAGGCAACCCAGCAATCAAACCAATCCAGGAGGACCTTTTGCTGTGAAGCAACAACACTAATGCTGCAACACTGCACATTTTGCCCTCAAAGCCATTAAATTCTGAGGAATTCAGTAGAGTTGAGGGGTATGGTCTGTTTTTGTCCATGAATTGCTCACAGAAAAGCATTGCACACACTAGTGTGCAGCAATATCCTGTCCCTGATTTTCAGGAATGTCCCTGATTTTGATACAAATTTTTGGTCTGTCCCTCTTAATCCCTCCTAAAACTGATGAATTTTGAAGATATGGTTGTGAGTTACACTCACTAAATATTAATAATAATTAGAGGTATACACTTCTTTTACTTCAGAAAATGCATAATAACTCATATTATCTTATTCTGTTAATGTCTCAAGTTAACAGAACTAATATTTTAAAAAGTGTCCCTGATTATTTCTGTATTTGTCCCTGATTCTGTTGAGATTTATCCCTATTTAGTCGAGAGCTATGTCATCCTATGTCCACATCACCTATGGCACTCGCACTACCATCCCACTAACAAAGAGCTGGTGTGTTACTCTGTGTTCCTTGTTACTGCAGCACAGTACAGAAAAGGGGCATCTACATTTGTACATAGACGTCCTGTGCTGCATGTACTCTGCCATCATGCATAACTGTGATTCATATAAAAATCACAGTTATTAGCTATGATTGCAGGCTCATTATCATAAGTAGCATTGATGGGATCTGGTGCTGTGCAAATTCTCATTGGTAGCCACACAACAGCATCACTGAATTGGGTGGAGCACTTTTTTGTAGGGTAGCAAGTCTGTAGGCACTATATGGGTCTTTCTTCCATTGCTAATAGTTATTTTCCCACCATTCAACAAAGAGTTTGGAAGACTTTTTGCTTTTAATGACAATAGAATGTTGCTCTGTACTATATGGGGGTAACACAAGCAGCATGGAAGGGGGACTGTTGTGTAGACAGGACAAAGGCAGCATTGTGTAGTGCATGGTTGTTGTCCCTGTTAGTGCCAACTGGTACTTTAGTGATGCTGGTTTGTTGAATAATCTATGACTGGGAGGGGGAGGTTTGTACATAAACCCAGCTGTGATTTACACTTGTTGCACAGTAGGGTAAGAACACATGCTGCTAATAGCATGCTGAATTGCAGAGGGTGTGTTTTAAGCATAAAGACTGTTTATCAATGGTGAGTTTTATGTATAAAGACTTTTTATCAATAATGGCCCCCCATACAGAGTCCAAACGTAGAGCAATTGCTTTTCTTTGAATTCCCCTATTGTCATTGCTCTGTATAACCTCAACCATGTATAGCTCATTTATGGGACTGCATGCTTTATGCGTATTATCATTTTTATTGTTAAACCTTATAGGCATAACCTTTTAACTGCTTACTTAATTAGCTTCTTGAATTTTATCAGTATTACCCTCATCAGAGTTTGTTCTTTTTATTGGTCTTGTTACACTTGTTTGTTGAATTTAGTTAACTGTAAGATTTATATACTACTAACTGATTGCTTGTCAGACCAGTTTATTTATCCAGATTACAAATTGTAAGAATAAATAAATAAATGTATGAATCCATTAAGTTGAGAGAAGTAAAAAATGGCAATCAGAATACCCAGAAGCTGAAAGAGATCATGCAGAGACTGGAGAAAAAAATATTTCAAAGTGAAAAAGAAAGTGATCAAGACACGGAAGATGATTAATTTGCACCTGGAAAATAGAGTAAAGTCAGGGGGACAGGGAATATATATATATATATATATATATACATATATATATATATATATATCTATATATATATATATATATATATATATATATACATATATATATATATATATATATATATATATATATATATATATATATATATATATACAGGTACAGATATAGATGGAGATATGTATAAATAAATATATATATATATATATATATATATATATATATATATATATATATATATACCTATCATTTTACAAAAAGATTTAAAAAATGAGAGGAAATCTATATCTGGAGACAATGGAGGAGATGTTAGTATAATATTATAGATGCAAGGAAATAGACTATTGAGAAGAGAGACAACAACATTAGGAAACACATCAAAATAAAAAGGGAATTAGAAAAAGGGGGACTGGAGGGATGGTGGAGGGAACAACATCCAGATATAATTTAGCAATAATCCATGACTGGGTGTTGATAATGCAGGATTTACCCACTGTTGGAGTGGTTTGATCACATGGGCAAAGCCAACCGTGGGTAAATCCTGCATTACCCCACACAAGTGGATTATTACTATTATACAATTACTTTATTTTAAAACATTTCTCACCTTTTCTAAATTATGTCATTGTATAAATGTACTTTTATGCTCTTCTGTTATCATTTGTTAGTAATGGACATGTGTTAAACTTATGCATGGAAATGCCTGCACAATATATTAAAGCTTGTGCTGTTTTCTCCCCACACCAAAATAATGAGAAGCTTGCTGCTGTGTTTTCTGTGCCTTTTTAATTTATAAAGAATCTGCATGGCCGTGAGATGCTTGTTGGGGCAATGCCACTTCTCAATACAGAACCATAATTTTTTTTATTAATTTGTTTTATGGGGGTGTTGTTTATCTAGAGTTTTATGTGGGGTATTGTGTGCCATTAAGGTACATCTTTTTATGCAGTGTGCATATGTCTGTAGAGGTGCTCATAAGGGTGCTTCTGCTTTTGAGAGCTTCTGAGTTTTTTTGTCTTTGCATATATGAATATGAAGTAGAAAACTCTAATGTTTGGCATTAATGAGTAACAGAAATTTGTTTTAATGAAAAAAAAAAAACAATGCTTATTCTCAGTCTGTCTCTTTTTTGTTATGAAGTCAGTGGAGATAGACTCTTTTAATGTCCTACTGTTTACATGAGGAAGCTTGGGGATTCCCAGACTCCTGTCAGAAAGCTTCTAGTGTGTCAGTTTGTGTAGTGTGATGATGTCTGCAGATAGATGTTAGTTTCTTTTACTACATATTACTAAATGGACTTCTTTTTTTGAAAACTGGATTTACAAAGACCACACTGAGTTCTCTGTCCAATCAGCATGCATGTTTTTGAATGGTAAATGTCCTTCATTGTATTATAGAATTTAATTTCTTTAGAGATGGTAATCTACAATGAAGTATAACTGATTAGTTTTTGATGAGAATAAGTACTAGGGGAATCAAACGGGAAGTGAGAATTAAGGGGAGAATAATTTGCAGTCATCTGCAAACTTGGTCAGCCAGAGTCTTTCTATGTTGACCTGAACTTCTGAGAAGTAGATGCCAAACAGGAGACGACCCAGGACCCATCCCTGTAGGTCTCCAATCGTGACTGGTCAACAGTCTGACTTGCAGTCTGCTACTTTCACACTGTGGGTTCTATCTGTGAGCCACTTTGCAACCCACCTAACGGTATAGGGGTTGATGCCTAGTTTGGTGAGTTTATCAATAATTCCTGAGTGGGGAATGGTATCAAAGGCCTCGGCCAGATCGAGGTAGGCTGTATGAACTGCCTTGCCCTCATCCACAGCTCTAGTGAGTGACTTAAAGAAGTCAACCAGGTTGAACAGGCATGACCTACCTTTCACAAAACCAAATTGTGTGGGATCTAGAGTTTGGAGATTCCCTATATCCCTGTTAATTAGGTCCATGATGATGCGCTCCATAGCTTTACATATCAGACTCATCAGGCTAATGGGGTGATAATTTCCAGGGTCTGTAGTCACTCCCCCTTTATGGACAGGGATGACTGTAGCAGTGCACCATTTGGCAGGGAAAAAGCCTGAGGTGAGGCTGTGATTGAACAGGACACATGGATGTGGTGCCAGTTCACTTTGTAGTTCATGTAGAACACATCCAGGGATATTGTTGGGTCCCATGGAAGCTGTATTCTTGGCCTTGAACAATGCAGCTTTAACCTGTGCTGTAGTAATGCTGGGTGCCTGGCATTCCTCCAGTATTGTGATTGGTCCTTTAGGTGGGAGAGGGGGTAAAGTTGGCACTGAATCTGTCGGCCAGTATGTTGGCAATATCTGTTGGCTCAGTATAGGAGGTACCATTGTGCAGTAACTCAGAGCAAACCTGAGTATTGCCATGGAGATTCCTGATATAACTATAAAAGGCTTTGTGGTTGTTTTTAGTGTCTGCCACAATTCTGCCTTCATAGCTGGCTTTAGGGGTTTTGATGAGGGATCTCAACTTTTTGTTGAGGCTAATAAGGGAGTTTTTCCAGTCTTGGGACTTCACGTTTTTCTCCAACTGTTTCCTCCTTCTGTTGTAGAGTTTATTAATGGCAGGGGACCACCATATTGGCTTTCTTTTTATGGAGGAGAGCATCTTGGTTCTGTTGGGTATAGTTAGCTCCATGCATTTATGTATTTGTTCGTACAGTGCATTGGTGTATGATTCAGCAGTTATGCATCTATTTACCATTGACATGGGTGCTGTGAAGTTAGCCACCTCTTTTTTAGAAGACAATAGTCAGCTTTGGTGAAGTTTTTTATAGTGGTTAGCTTTGTGGGGGGTGTAGGTGAAATGTGGATTTCCATGGTGATTAGTTTGTTGTCAGATCTAACCAGGGAGGAATTGACTACTGGTGTAGAGCAATGGTTGCCCATGTTAGTAATAACCACGTCAAGGATGTTGCTTCCTCTAGTGGAGGTAGGAATGAACTGGTCCAGGACATTGGAACTGATGAATTCCAGGAAGCATTAGGTCAGTGTATTGATGCATGAGTAGTTTTCCAAGTTGATGGAAGTATAGTTGAAGTCACCTAGTATGAGAGTATTGGGTTGGACCCTAATAGTTTCCAGGGTGCTTAGGAACATGGAGTGAGAGTCTTGGGAGATGGTTGGGGACCTATAGCAGGCTACGACCTGAATCACCATCTTACTCAATGTTAGTTGTACCTGAAGTATCTCAGATGCATTATGCTGGGCTACTAGTTTGGAGGTGTGCATATCCTTTATGAATATGGAGACACCACCTCGTTTGGAGCTTTAGTCCATGTTCTGGGGCCGAAAGGTGTGGAATGAGTTAACCAGGTCTCCGTTACAGCACAAATGTCAATGTTCTCCATTTTGAGGAAGGCTTCGAGCAAGTGCATCTTGAGATTTAGACTTCTAGCATTGAGCAGCATGACACTCAGATTGCATTTATTTATAGCTGTTATGGTGGTAATTTGGTCTCTGGAACATTGCCTAAAAAAGGCACTATAGGGGTGGCAAGAGTCTTAGCCAATATCTGGAAATCCAGGGGTGACAGACGCAGGCCATCTCTGGCAAAGCATCGAGGTTTGTCAATCATGTCATCCCAAGCAGACAAATACTGGATCCCCTTAGAATGACACCAGAAGCTTAGCCAATTGTTGAAGTCAATCATTTTCTGTTTGTACTGCGGTATCATTATGGGTGATGGTAGGATGCTGCTCAGCGCTAGGGTCATACCTGCCTGGGCCACATAATCCAAGAGCTCCTCCATGTCTTTTTTCATGTAGTCCAGGGAGGTGCATCTCAGGTCATTCACACTCGCATGGACAGTGACAAAGTCATACTTGTACTTTGTAGAGTGACCTGAGTGTGTGTGTTATGTGTCAGGTTCTAGCACCTGAAAGACCACTGACTGTTACCTTCTCCTTATTCAACATAGTGAGTGGGACATCAGTGTGCCTCACTATCAAGTCACCTATGATTAGTGTATTGGGTAAGCTGTTTTGCCTTAGGGGCTTAGGTTGAGGGGCACACTGTGTAGGTGAACTATGTGTCTTGAGGTTTGTGCTGTGTTGTGGTGTTGAGTGCATTTCTACCTTGGAGGTCTCTGCTATTTGGGTAGATTTCTATTGAGACCCTCCACGAAGGTGGGTGTGTAGTTTGTGTTTTTATGTTAGAGCTGTGATGGTGGGTGCTCTGGATGGCAAGGTGTTGCATGTGGTGTGGTGCAGGTGTTGACATTCTCCTCCTGACCAGCTATTCCGGTCTTGGCTTGAGATTGCATGGTTTCCAGTTTGGATATATAAGTGCATCTCTCACAAGTCTGAGTGTTGGGGGGTAAGAGGAGAGGGTTGTCTGTGTACATAAGGCAGTTGCAACACTGCCTTAGAATGCCCAAGTTCACCAGGTTAATAGGAGAAAGCACAGGGAACTGACCTTTAGACATTCTAGGAGGGGTGGTCATTATTAATAAGTACTGGAGCTGTTTCCTTATATATTCCTTTTACAGGAAAAATTTCACTCAAGGTGTCTGAATCTATGCAGAGCACTGCCAAACACTTGAGTGGAAACTAATATGTAGACCCTAAAAATTTAAGGATGAAGTAATTAGGCAGATATTCTGAAACTGGAAAGAAATGAAGCAGTGCTTACTGAAAAATAAAGAATTAGCTTGTCAAGAATGATGAAAAGAGGGGAGTCACATGAATGGCTACTGCCTGACTACTATTAATGCTGGCCTCAGCACAGCTTCACTCTGTTGGGATACAATACTCCTTTGCTTCTTCTCTCACCAGAAGCAAAATGTTAGCACCAATCCCAAGAAGAGAAGCAGGCCACAGCCTGTTTGGTGATCCACAGTCTTGTCCCAGGTGAGGCAAGGGTCTGCAGGCTTGTAGCCTTTTTCTGGTAGATGCCTCAAACAGCAACCAGATTCATGTATGTTAAGCACAAACACTCACTCTCCAACTAGAAAGAGTCAGGAATCAATGCACTCTGCTCCTACTGTCACCAGGATCAGACTATAAGCACAGATTCCAAGCTGTCACCTATAAAGCAGTAATTAAGCTTTCTGGTGATCAGCAGTCTCCAGGAAATAATGTCCCTGTACTCCTTCTCTCACCAGGAGAAAACAGAAGCACTAATCCCAAGATGACTACTGAGAGGCAGAATGTGGGCTCTCCAATAACTGGTGGTCTTGCAATAGATGCTTAAAGGTAAGATGAAAAAAATGGTTTAACCTAAAGACTGCTGTGTGCACTAGAAGAGTTATATGTGAAAGTAGGTAACTTAAGTTTTACCTTTCAAAAAAGTTAAGTTTTAGTGGAAAGTCACTATTTTTAAAACAGCAAGATAGATTGATAAATTGAGTAGAGGGAAAGGGCTTTAAGGTACTCTGCATAAGGTAGGTTTGTTACTCCTTGTATTTTTTTAAGGAACATCTGAGGTCAGTCTAGTTGCTGCATATGCCTGGTTGGGTACATACTGAAAGGAGCATTGTACTCTGTGATTGGTCTGATAAGGACAGAGTACATTGGGATAACGAACTGTTTGCACATAGATACCATGGCCATACTTATAAGCTGTACAACATAAAAGGATTTCCTCACTACTGCAGACACATGGTGGTTGAAGGTAAGGCTACTTTCTAGGTGTGTACCCTGATCCATGACCACTGGGTTAACTCTTAGGGATGTGCAATGAACATGGTAATTACTGGGGATAGTTGACTTTGCAAAAGGTACAATTATGCATTTCTTAGCACTGAGTTTAAGACCATGGATTTGGCACCATTTGTTAGTCAGAAACAGGCCCTCTTGAAGAATGCTAGTGTCTACAGTGCAGTCATTGATAACTCCCAACTTTCAATCATCTGCAATCTTTGCATTTCTCCACTGTCCCTTGTAAAAATCTTCACTTTTTAAATGTTAAAAAAAAAAGCAACAGAACTTCTCTTTTCTCAGTTGCTCCTCCTGCACTGCACTTGTGTACTGTGTAGGTGTAGGAATGCAAGTCCCATATGCATGTGCTGTATGTTAGCCCATAGAAGACAATGCAGAAGAAAACTGAAGTGCCATTATACAAAGACATTAATGGGCCAGAATCAATACAGCCTACATTAAGTATACACTAAGTGTACACGATATGTATTCAATAAAATTCTTATCACATTGTATGTGATTTCTAGTCACTCAGAAAGATTACACTAAGTGTATAAGTAGTGTACACTTTGTGGTAACTTTTATGAATCCCTGTCAATATTTAAGGCTGTAAGAATATCAGTAGGAAAACTGTAATTAGGAAGAAGGTGTGCATTATGTCTGTGTTGTCTGTTCACTCAGAACAGTGTACACTTAGTGTAAACTTTATTGAATCTAATTTAAGAAAGGTAATCAATTTCTTTCTTAAATGTTATCATTGTATAAAGGAAATAATCCTCTCCTGTTTGTGGATCTATCAGGATTTATCTACAGCTAGACTTGTTTAATCACTTGAGCTTTGCCCTTGTGCTCAAACCACACCATTCGTGGGTAAGATTTAAACAGGGAGGAGACAACGTGTATGTTGCAAAACGTAGCCATCTTTGTGTGGACAAAATTGAGGCAAATGAGGCCTGAAAAAATGCCAATAACTTCATGACAGAACATATTAACAAAGTCTAAGAGGCATCAGGTATATTTTGTAGGCCATAATCACATTGCCAGTAGCCACACTCATATGGCACCTCCTGCCTCCAGGAAGCAAAGCTAGTCAGGTCATGGAAGTATTTATGGGCACTCAGTCATCAAAGTTTGCCTTAAAGAAAAATGGGGTAACACTCTTTATATGTAACAGAAGGTTATTAAACAGAAGCAGAAGAGGTGAGTAGAAGACTGGTTTCTCTGGCATGTCTTATTCATTCTATTGATGAAAACACTAGTGTTTAGTTTGAGTGTTTGTGGAGAGCCTTTTTTGTGGAGAAGTAGATTAAAGAGGTGTGGGTCGTTAACAGCACAGAATGCTAGACATAAATCACCATGCAGAAGTCTAGAGGCACAGTATACGGTTAGAGCTTTAAGACTGTCTTGGTAGCTGAGAATGTTTAGTCCAGTAATCTTTTAGTTAGGAACTTCTGTGTTCTTTCTACTTATGTGATTTGTTTGGAAAGATACATAATAAAAGAAGAGGAGTTTTGTACAAGTGGTCTGGCTGGGCAAATTAAAATAGGAATTATAGCATTTTAACCTGAATGAGATATCTTTAGTTGTTAACTGAGCTAGATACTAGGATTTCCTGATTACTGTTGCTCTTTCATAATTAAAGGTTATAGAGCTGTCTATAAAGTTGTAAAGATTTGTGAAAATCAATTCAAACCTGAGTGGGATGTTCTCTATACTATATGCTGCTTGTTTTATATATGTGTATCTATCTATCTATCTATCTATCTATCTATGGTTCCCCTTCAAAACATCTAAAACCCATAACATCTAAAATCAAAACATCGAGACCATAACATCTAAAATCCATAACATCTAAAACTCATAACATCGAATTTCATAACATCTAAAATGTATAATATGCAATAGTGTATCATCAAACGTGTAAATGTTATAGTTTATTCTGTTAATCTTGTGGTATCACTATAAGATGTAGTTTTTATTTCTATAGTTATTATTTATATAGTGTAGGAATTTATACAATTTATATAGTGTTTATTTTGCCACTCTGTATGTGTTTTTTAGGCCATACAGGTAAGTGGTATAGACATTATGTGTACATTCTTTATGGTGATCACGATACAGTGGGGTTAGGAAATTAACTTTTTCCCACTGTAGTGTGATCTTGGAGTAGGTATATTTAATTTACGAGGGGTGTGGGGGGTGCAGGGGGGCTTGCCTCCCTGCAGAAATGTAGTAAAAAGTGTGTTTGTAAGTCTGGTGTCATTATATGTGGAGGGGATGTTATTTTCATGTGATTTGTAGTGTTCGATGTTATGATGCACATCTTAGATGTTATGAAATTTGATGTTATGGTTCCGATGTTATGATTTTAGATGTTATGGGCTTTAGATGGTCTGAAGGGGAACCATATATATAAATATATATATATATATATATATATATATATATATATATATATATATATATATATATATATTTATATATATATATATATATATATATATATATATATATATATGTATATATGTAATTAACAGGAGGGTGGTGGTGGGGGGGTGCGGGTGTTGCCCTCACCAATTTTTTTTTAATGTATATTTTTTTCATTGATTGCAGGTTAAACCATTTGTGGTTGATGATCGTGGGGTCACTATTGTGGTATTTCAATGGTAGGTTATGCTTCAGTATAGGTATATAGATAGATCTATATATATTAACCAAAGGTGACCAAGTTACATTTCTTTGCATTTAATATAAGCCAGTTTCTAATATATTACTGATATTCATGGCTTAGCCCTTACTGTAGTAACATCGCATTGCATGCTGAGGGAGTATCAACACCCAGCTTGCAGTCATCGGTGAATTTAGTCATTTCTCCAAGTTGTATAGATATTTTAGAAGAAGCTACAAAACAGAAGAAGCCCTAAAAATGAGTCCAGATAAATGCTTCATTGTTGCCTTCTGAGGTGGCAACTGCTACGTTAACTGTTTCAGGTCTGTCTGTCAGCCAGTTTGCTATTCATCTCACAGCATACGGGTCAACATTTGTATATCTGTATGTCAGAAACACCATCAGCTCAGGTAAAATTACCCATGTCCCTAACTTGTCATTCATGGAGATCCAAATCAACCTTAAGGAATTCAACTAGTGTTTAATTGCTAGCAAAAGATCCCCATCAATGACTCCAAAGTGATCACAGAAAATACTTTACTACCACTGAGTAGTGAAATATGAAATTAAATGCCATTAGGCTACTGCAATTGATTGTAACAGTTATGCCACAAAAATAGTTAAACTCAATGTTTCCTATTTTTTGTTAATACCAATGTACAGACGCAAACTGTAAAATTACATTTTATGAGTTCTGACATCCTTTACATGGTCCTTAATGAACTAGAATGAACTAATCGTTATCTAAACTTAATCCTGCATCTCCTAATCCCTGGTTAAAACTGACCACAATGAAGTATCACTGTAAGATTGCAACTGAAAGATAACCAAAAGACCTTATTTAGCTATATTAGGAGTAATAGAAGTTTCCTACAATTCTGTACTGAACTTATCTGAAATGGCACTTCCTTCTCTGACCCAAGGATATTGTTAATATTCTTGTAGACAAATTCTCTTCCAGCTTCATTCCACCCACCCATCCTTCTGTCCCCTCCATTCCCATTCATACTCCCCAGACTGAGATCAATTTGGACCAAGTCCTTTTGGCACCTTCCAAAATTAAAAACAATACTGCCACAAGTCCTGACAATATTCCTGGACATCTGCTGAGGAATTTAAAGGCCCGCTTGGCAAAACCCCTCCATCAACACTTCAAAATGTGTCTGTCTACTGATTATGTCCCTGAGGAATGTAGAATTGCAGTTGTGGTGCCCTTGCATAAAGGTCACCCATCTACTGATCTTAGGAATTACAGGCCTATTAGTCTCACTAACATTACTGGCAAGGCTTTGGAAAATAGTATAGCTGAACAAATAAACAATAGTGTAGGTGACCCTTTATCCCTGGATACATATCAGATCTTTGTAAAAGGCAGATCATGCTTGCTCATCCTGGTTGATTTCTTTGTAAGAGTTACTAAGGCAATGGATAAGGGGATACAGTCCACACTGCTTATCTTGTGAAGGCCTTTGATGTGATCCCCTATGTTGGGATTATTGACAAACTCTTCCAACTCAATGTTAACCTGAGTATACTTCACTGGATTGTTAATTGGGTGACTGGCAGAAGAAATACCATTAATGTTGGTGTACTTACTCTAGACAGAAATATGTTACTAGTGGTGTCCCCCAAGGGTGTGCCCTGGGTCCCCTCCTCTTTGGTATACATTTTTGAGAAAAAATGCCAATAAAAAGGGACTTTGACAAACCAGGTTTGTTGATAACTGCAAACTAAGAATGATAATCAAATCTCATTCTGATAGTCAAATTCTACAGCAAGGGCTAGACCAAACACATTATTGGTGCATTAAGCATGGGCTTAACTTTAACACCAAGAAAGCCTGCTGTTTACCATACAGATAGCATTCTACTTTAATCTGACACAGTCATCAGTGACATGGGTATATAAGTTGATAACAGACTCTCCTTTGAACACTATGTCTCTGTGGTGGTTAAACAATCCATATACTTTTCACAGTTTATCTTTTCTGGCATCTACTCAAGGTCCAAAAAAAGTTATAATCTTTATTCATCCTTTATTTGGGCCATCATTTAATATACTGCACCCTTCTGCATGTACCTCACCAGGCACCTAAACCAGCCTGAGAGAGACCTCAAACTTTGTTCACCAAAAAATATCTTATATCTTAGTACCCTTAGTTACTCTGATAGACTAAATGCTCTACTTGATGTCATACAGCCTCCTGATGGATGATTGCTGCTTAGCTTTTAGAGCTATGAATGACCCATGACTCTAATTCCTTCAGTTAATAGAACAAGTATTAAAGCAAACATCCATTCAATTGACCTAAACCCACACTGTGACATCAACAAGACCAGATGGTGTAACACATACCTCATCTAACATTTACAATGTTTCTGGAATAGGATGTCATTACCCATCAAGCAGAATGCTTCCCTAGCAACCATTAAAACCTGTCTGGATTACTGGATGGTGATCAGAAATTTTCTCCCGAAATATGTGGAGAAAGTCTGCATAATGGGGAATGCGTCTAGTTTTCCACCAGTACTGGGTGATATAGATGACCTTCTTGATGCTCCCTTTTGACCGTAAGCTTAATAAGAATGCATGAAGCAATGAACCTATGAAAAATTCAATCATCTTCTTTGGGAAGTCTAGGGGTACCACCTCACCACTAAGTGAAACCATATTTTGGGACTTCTCTACGACAAACCTACTTCAGATTGTAAAAGGGCTAAGCAAAATTCATCACAATCCTCTGAAAATGGACTCAACTGAGAGGGTTACTGCATTTACCTCTAATTTATACAAGAAACTAAATCACTGCATAGAAAACTCTGTACCTGTCAGCCCTAACTATATAATAAATTCAGGAGCAAATCTCTCCAGTAAAACTCCTGAATTAATTAACTGTACAAAGAAAATAAGGAAAATATCGAAAAGATGTAAGAAATCCCCATTCCCATACCTCAAGACCATACTGACATATAACAGTAAGGACCTTAAGAGCACTAATGGAATATATAAAGTAGAGCATGAGCTTAAGGTCACTATGGATACCAATGGAACTTATACATCTTTCTTCAGTTATGTCAGTAAATTAAGGAACACTGTCACACATTCTGATCTCAAGGATATCACCAATATAGTAGACTAATTTAGTGTTAACTTTTCCCTAGCTACCCCCATTGCTGGGCTCCACTATCCCAGAAAATGTAGTGTACCTCTAAAATCACCTTGGGACTGATCATAGAATCCTTGCCAAAGGCTATAACTAATGTTTTTATGGTAACAGATAACATACCAAGCTTCATTCTCATTATTGGCAAGCATAGATTTTCTAAACGTCTGCATAAACTGTTCAGCTTCAGCCTATCCATAGTGTTTGTGCATGATGCCTTACAAACAGCCACTGTGACTACCCTATACAAGGGTGTCCTCTCTATATTTCCAGGTAATGATAGGCCCACCTGAACAGACTCACATGCAAAGCCATGAAATAAAGCAGGAATGCACACTGATCCCCTTTTCATCTTATCACATGTTGTATTTTTCTCTTCAGTTTGTTGTTGTGCTTTATTTGACTGACTCAAAACATGATGTCTAGTTTAATCTCAGTGACATAAGAATTTAAATGCATTACATGACATTGAAAGAGCCTCACATCTTGTGCCTGCACAAAAGTGGCAGCTTTCATTTTTGTGTAATTTCATCTATTTTCAAAATGAAGTTTTGCTACATGGTGCAGTTGAATGAAGGCCTGACTGTGACTCAGTCCACTTTGGTTCCATTTTGGTTCCAGCTGTGGAGGAACCAGACTGGAAAGGAGAATAATGAAGGGGCTCAGCCTATGTGCCTCTTTTAGGGAAGAGGAAGTGTCCACATTTGGAGAGTAAACAGTGGATACAGGGACATAACCCATAATGCTTTGAGGTTAGATGGGGTCTGATTTCTGTCAACATCCCTTACAGAATTGAGGGAAATTCAGCACACATAGCCTATCACATGCCTTTGTATAGTCAAGTGTGCAAGAGAATGCAGGGCTGGAAAAAGAAAATACCTTCAAACACTCCTGACGGATGTATAAATGACGCAGCTCTTGACTGACTTTCTTCATCGCTGAAGAAGGAATGAATGGATCACTTGAATGAGAGGAGACATATGACAGGCAGTGGGAGCAAAACAAAGAAAAAACTATGTACTTTGAAAATAAACTTCAGCCTTGAAAGAGCATAATAATCTCAATACCTAATAAATGCCATGTTGACAAGAATTTTGTAATGTGTACTATATCTGTGCTGGCTCAACAAAACACATAAGGAAAAATCGTTGATTTTAGGTATAAACTATATCTTTAACTCACAAATCACTATTATTAAACAATGACATTCTGTTCCTTATCGTCATCACTAATATTTTCTCATCACAATGAGAACAATGTCTGCCACAGTGAACCCAAGTCTGCATGCACAGTGTATTAACTGTATTAGTACAGAGTAATCAAGACAGGTACCCCTATTCTGTTAGCACTCATCAATATCTGCATTTCATAAAACAAATAATCATGTTTACTGCACAGTAAAAGAATGCACTAACATTACATTCCAGCACATCATATAAACCTGTCACCACAGCATTTCTTCATATCATTTTGCAAACTATGTCTCAATGAGAAACAGCACAAAAAAAATAAGACTGCATAAAAAACTAAACTATCTTTTTGTTAGAAATGCAACATGAAATGCAGGTATCTGTAAATGTATTTTTTATGACTTTGCCCTGAAACCATCTGGACATGTGCAGTAATAACTCCCTTTTGTATTGGGACAGAATGAGTGATCACTGCAGATTGGGTCTATATTAAATCAGCAAATACTTAGAAAAGCAAACGCTGATTTATTGACCCCCATGTAAGTGAAAGCCTACAATCCAGAACACTCAGAACAGCGATTTTTCTCCCAGGGAAAAAGTCGCTGTTCCAAAAAAGAAAAAAAAACTTTAAAACATCACATAAAGTGGGGCGCTTCATCCCCACACCCCCTGGCGTGGGGGCTGTGCCCCCCACACCCCCCCTACTTAAATATACCAACTCTGAGATCACACTACAGTGATAAAAACGGCAAAATACCAAAGGTAGCCAAGCGATTTCTTTCCCAGGGAAAGAATTTGCTTATATGCCATTTCGGTATGTTGCCGTTTCGCGCTTTCAAGTTCGATCAATACACATTCGAAAGAATGCGTCTTCGATCATCTGATAGGGAACCCTGCAGATTCCTTGTTGCTCTTGGACTCCTTTACATGCATCTGTGATACATACCTTTGAAAACTTGTCTGCTTTTAAGATGAGGCAAGCACCCCTTTAAGACAGAAGCATGTCTGTGCAGCTTTATGTCCAACAAACTCTTGTTTAGTGGATTATTTAGACATGAGTATGTCACGTATACTAAATAATGTGTAAGTCAAGATTTTCAATCAGAATGTGCAACTACAACTCAAATCATAACATTTTCAATCAGAATGTGCAACTACAACTCAAATCATATTTATTTATTATTTATTTATTTATTTTACATTTGTTGACCGGGCTAGTCTAGCTGGATACATTTCCATTTTCAGTAGAGGCCCGGGGAGAAAAGCTCCACATAAAATTGAACACAAAATGTTACAATAGACAAGCAAATGGACAAAATCATCATAGATGAATAGACAAATAAAAAATATAGTAGCAATAACAGATATATACAAAGAGAGGATCATATTTATAAAAATAACATTAAGTAGTTGAAATAACATCAAGAACAAGGCACAAAACAGAGAGCAAAATTGATTAATAATGTTATAAAGAACTAATCTTAGTAACAGAAGGAGAAAGAGAAGCAATAAAATAGGAGAGGAGGAAGGGAAGCAATATAAGAAAAGAGAAGGGAAAGTAGTGACAGATTAGCTTAGAGGTAAGATGAAACAGAATACTCTAAAAGGAGGTAGACTGAAGCAGAATACAGTAAGAGAGAGGGAAAGTAAGGCAGTAGGAAAGTGCAGAGTAGTAGGAAAGCGCAGAGGAGGTGAAGGATTAGTCAGGTTTTGAACAGGAACAGAGCCAGTGGCTTTGGAAGTAATCTTTGATTTTGTGTTTAAAGAGAGGCAGAGATGTAGTAAGTGTTATGTCGCTAGGAAGCAGATTCCAGTTCCTTCCTACAGTATTATTAAAGAGAGAGTCACCAGCGGAATTATAAGTCTTTGTTATGGTAGCCATAAGTTTACTGGATGAGCGAAGGGAGTTTAGGTTGTTATAAGGGATTAAAATTTTAGAAAGAATTGGGGTTTTGTTTGGTTGGTATAAGATTTTATGGGCAATAGTGAGTTGAGGGATTAACAGAAGGTTTTGTAGTTCAAGCCAGCCTAGAAGTTTCAGGTTAATACAGTGATGAGTTCTAAAGGGGTTACTAGTGGCAAAGCGGGCAATGTTGTTGTAGCAAGTAGCCAGTTTGTTAAGGTTGGATTTCTTAAGGTTAGTATAAATTGGTGAGGCATAAAGAAGAGTAGACAAAAGATGAGAGTGGGCAATCTTGGCTCTGGATGATGATGTTAGGAAAGGTTTAATTCTATATAGGCTTCCTATTTTTCTATTGACTGTTTTAATGGTGTTGTTGATATGCTGGTCAAAGGAGAGGTTGTTATCAATTGTTATTCCTAGTAATTTTGTAGTTGGATCAGGAGCAATGAGAGTGGCATTATTTGAGGAGATGGTGAAGTCCAAGGGGGTGGACCTAGTGCTAGGAGAGGAAAGGAGAAGTTTATTTTTTTGGCATTGAGGAGGAGGTTGCGTCTGGTGAACCAAGTTTCTACAGTGTTGAAGACATTTTGAGTAATAGAAGAAAGTTCATTAGGAGATGAAGCAGAGCAGATAAGGGTGGAGTCATCTGCATATTGAATGCAGGTAGATTGAGGAATTGCTAAGTGAAGATCATTGATGAACAGGGAGAAGAGAAGAGGTCCTAGAATGGAGCCCTGAGGTACACCGATGGAAACGGGTGTAAGTGAGGAAATTTGGTTTTCCCAACGAACTGCTTGCTGTCTATTGCCAAGGTAGGATGTAAACCAGTTAATGGCAAGATTATCAAAGGAGAGGGATGTAAGAGTGTTAATTAAAATGGAGTGGTTGACCATATCGAAAGCTTTAGAGAGGTCAATGAAGAGAGCAGAAGAGAGAAGGTTGTCGCTTGCGGTTCCTGTTGATAGTATCTACAAATGATAGGAGAGCAGTGGTAGTACTGTGATGTGGTCTGAAACCATGTTGACAGTTTGCTATTATGTTGTTTTGAGAGAGATGCTGTAAAAGTTGTTGGTGAATACATTTTTCCATTATTTTGCTAAGGGAGAAAGGAGGGCAATTGGTCTATAGTTTGAGTACTCAATGGAGTTTCCACCTTTATGTAAAGGGATAATATGGGATATTTTCCAGATGTCTGGGATGGTTCCCTCTTGGATTGTCCTGTTTATAAGTATAGATACTGGATATGCAATTTCTTTGGCAGCTTTTGGAGAAAAAGTGAGGGAGCTTGTCAGCAGAAGGGGTACATGGCTTCAGTTTGTGGATAAGTCTAGAGATGAAAGATGTAGGAACAGGTTGTATTTTAAAGTTATTTGAAGGGTGTGTTTGGTTTATAGGTGGGCTGGAGTTATTAGTGCTAAGTTGTTTAGCTAGTGATAGAATTGTGTCTGTAAAAAAAGAGTTGAAAGCATTTGCAGTAAGGTGGGGAGTATCTGGGTTGGCATTGAGAGGGGTGGGAGTTTTGGATGTTCCTGGGAGAGGAGTCTATTTATAGATGACCAAAACTGTTTGGGGTTGTTATGGCGAGTTTGTTGAAGTTTGCAGTAGTAGGTTTTTGTCAGTAATTATTGCTTTTTTTGTCGAGTTCCTAAGTTGGCGGAAATGAAGAAGGTCAAGGGAATTTCTATGGTTTCTCCATTTAGCCCAGACTTTATTTCTGGAGAGAATTAGCTTTTTAGTTTCTTTAGAGAGCCATGGGGCAATATTGGGTTTCATTCTGATGGTGCGTTCAGGAGCATGTTTGTTGAGAATGGATAAAAAAGTGGTGTTAAAGTATGATACTGCAATTTCAAGGGGAAGAGATTTCAGGGGCTCCAGTTGCATTTGCTGAGTTCATTTTGAAATAGGTCTATGTTAAAATTTTTGGTAGAGCGTATTTTTGAATGTTAGGGGGGTTTGGGAAATCAGTTCTTTCTCTAGTAATAAAGGTTAAAGCATGATCACTTATATCATCAGGCAGGGTTCCTGCTTTGTAGGCATGTTTGATTTTGTTTATGAGTATCCAGTCTAAAATACTCTCTTTATTGTTAGGCTTGTTGATTCTAGTGGTTGAAGTAATTGTCTGGGTGAAACCATATAGGTTCATATGAGAGGAAGGATTATCTGCATTGATAGTGTTCCAGTCAATATTGATGTCACCTAGAATTATAGTTTCTTGGGGGTAAGTAGCAGATACAAAATCATAACACAGCTAAAGCTGTTATATGAGTATATGAATCTCAATATGTTATTTTTGTTACTTTTGTTGTATATAGTGCATTACATTGTTTTATATGGCATCTACCTTTGTATGTTACAGTCTTAGTTCACATTCAGTTTTGTTGTTTAAGTCTTCACAAATGTAAAAATAATACCTCCATTTCATATGATTCTTATTATGTAATTCCTTAATGAGATAGAAACTTCTCAAAAGCAAAATCTTAATATGGCTTTTGATTTTTTAATTCTATACCTGTTTTTCAAATGTCATATATTTGACACATTGCAAAAGCAAAAAGCTGTTTTCCAATCTTTGTAAGCTAAATGTTAAATAAAAAAGGTGAAGCTTAGCTCTCTTTTATGATTTGGCAACTAGTCAGCAGAAGCCATTGGTTATTTCATTGGCAAGTATGTTGTGCAAATCAACAGGAATGGGAAACTAAGAATAGAGAATCAGGTTGCATATGAATGTAGGAGGGAGTTTTCTGGGGAAAAATATGTACTCGGTGGTGTGTACCAGGATTTAAAAGTTGGAACAGTTGCACTAATATTTCAATCAAAATTGTGTTAGAAAAATTAACCATTTCATTGAGAACTCCAGGAATAAATTTTTGATAACAGACTAAGAGCCTATTTCAAAGAATGTCTTCCACAGTTTATTTGGAAGTCACATAGACGGCTGCTGAACATAAATATAGTGAAGTACAGATTAATCCAAGATAAATGGAGAAATATAGTGAAAACAAAATGAAATGGCTACAGAACATTAAACCTGAATGACATTTATTCATGCTGCCACTACAGTACCACCTAATATCACTTCTGTCTGGCAACTAAAACTGGACTGATTGCATTATAGACTTCATCAGATTTACAATCAGTTGAATAAAAGGTTCAGTTTCATACAGGCTTTGGTCAATGCACTTAGTACTGTGTGAACACACACACACACACACACACACACACACACACACACACACTTACACACATAAACATCCAAGCAAATCTTTGTGAAATGCAACAGCAGTGGAAGTAAGTGTATCCAAAAAAAAAAAAAAAAAAAGACTTCTGATGTATTGAAATAACAAAAAAAAGCTTTTGCAAGGAGACAAACCCCAGTGCAGCCCCAAAGCACCATTTCTAAGCCTACTAACAAATGTGATTGCACATTAGCAAACATCAAGGAAAACTTCCTTAAGAATACTGTTCCATGAGCATATTGTCATGAACCTCTGCTGTCATTTAAGAACAACGTATTTTCACTTCATGAAGCCCACACACTGCAGAGAAAACAACTGTTTGTACCCAACAGCAGTGCAGCATGCAGGGTATTGTTCTTACTTTAAATGGTAGGGGAGAACACTTAACAAGTTTTAATATTTGCATATTATGGATATCTCACAGAAAGCACTCAGCAAACAGGCGGTTGTATATATCTCTCTCTCTCTCTCTATATATATATATATATATATATATATATATATATACACGTATGTGTGTGTAAATATATATATATATATATATATATATATATATATATATATATATATATATATATATCTATCTATATAGGTCCATAGGTTGGTACTAGGCTATCAGCCCTAGGGCCTATACAAGCCTAGCCATAACAATTCCCTGGCTATTTATTCCCACACTATTTATTTCCCTGGACCCCTGTCTAGCAGGGCAACTGACATGATCTCCGGGGTGAATTTCCTTTCTCCCATCCAATCGTCAAGGTTCCTTTTGAAGAGGGCCAAAGAGGCACTCTGCTTGACATGTATGGGCAATCTATTCCAGAGTCTAGGGAGTCTCTGGGTCAGGAACCTATCCCTCCAGCATGTTTTGTTTATTGTGATGACAAGGTTTAGATCCCTGAAGCGTGTGGCTCTGAAGGATTGGGATTTCTTTAAGTGTAGCATGTCCAACAGCTCTGGGTTTGACATGGCCTTGTATGTTAAGCAGAGATCGCCTCTGATTAGACGATATGCGACAGAGTATAGCTGGAGTTTTTTAAGGCGGTCAGCATAGGGCATCTGCTTTAGGCCTGTGATTCATTTAGTGAGGTATTTCTGCGGCCTTTCCAGTTGTTGCAGATGTCTTGAGAGGTACATACCAAATGGGGCGTTGTATTCTATAATGGGTCTAATGAGGGATGAGTACAGTGGGACAATGACCTCCTTTTTTCTGGATGAAAAGCCCTTAGTGATGAGGTGTGCCACATAGAAGGATTTCCTGACTGTTGTGGCAATGTGATTATCGAAGGTGAGTCCACTGTCCACCTGTGTCCCTAAGTCTGTTATCACACTTTCGGTGTTTAGTGTACTGCCACCTATATGGTAATTCAAGACTACATGTTTTTTCCCAAATTGGATAACTATACATTTCTTGTTATTGAGCTTGAGCCCATGGCTCTTGCACCAAGCATCTGTTTCTGTAAGGCCCTTTTGTAGAGTATCCACATAATTTAGGGATTCAATAATGGCTCCCAGTTTGCAGTCATCTGTGAACTTTGTTAGCCAGAGTCCCTTAGTGTTGGCCTGTACTTCAGAGAAGTAGATGCCAAACAAGAGCTGTCCCAGGACTGAACCCTGAGGTACTCCACTTGTCACTTGTCTGGAGCTTGATTTGGAGTTGGCTACTTTTACTGTGTGGGTTCTATCAGTAAGCCAGTTAGCAACCCATTGGGTGATGTAGGGATTAATGCCCAGCTTAGTAAGTTTATTTATGATTCCAGAGTGGGTGATGGTGTCAAAGGCCTTGGCAAGGACCCTTGTCCATGGCTCTGGAGACTGATTTGAAGAAGCCAATCAGTTTCAGGAGACAAGATTGGCCCTTCACAAACCCAAACTGATTGGAGTCCAGTGTTTGAAGGTTGCCAATGTCTTTGTTTATAAGTTCCATGATAATACGCTCCATGGCCTTGCAGATAAGGCTCATCAGACTGATAGGATGGTAGTTTCCGGGATCCAAGGTGGATCCCCCTTTGTGGAGTGGGATAACTGTAGCTCTGCACCACTCAGTAGGCACAAAACCTGAGGTGAGGCTATGATTAAACATGACACTTAGGTGAGGTGCCAGTTTGTATTGTAGTTCATGTAGTACACAGCCCGGGATGTCATCTGGTCCCATGGATTCTGTATTCTTAGCTTTGGAGAGTGCATTTTCTACCTGTGTGGCCGTTATTACTGGAATGTGGCAATGAGCCATTTAGGGGGTGAGAGGGGGGTGAAGTTGGCACTGAATCGATCTGCCAGAATATTGGCAATATCCTTGGGATTAGTATATTTAATGCCATTCTGTTGTAGCTCAGAGCAGATCTGAGCATTAACATTTAGATTCTTGACATAGTTATAGAATGCCTTGTGGTTGTCTTTGGAATCTTTGGCAATTTTATTTTCGTAATTAGCTTTGGAGGATTTTATGAGGGATCTCAGTTTCTTACTGAGGCTGGTAAGGGAGTTTTTTGCATCCTGGGATTATTTCTTTTCTGCAACAGTTTCTTCCTTTTATTGTAAAGTTTGTTTATGGCAGGGGACCACCAGATTGGCTTCCTTTTTTTGGATGTATATGCAACAACAACAACATATATACATACACACACAAGTGTTTGCGTATGCATGCCTGTATCTGTGTGTATGTTGGTATATAAATGCATATATGTGCACACACATTTTGTATGTACTATACAAGTATGTGTGTGTGTGTGTGTGTGTGTGTGTGTGTGTGCGCGCGCACGTTAGTGTATACATATTTTTCTATATATGCATTACAGCACATTTACACTGTATATGGTAACACACTTTAAACCAACCCTGCTTTTACATTCAGTATATTTATTTAATTTAGTCAAATCAAAATAAGTTATTGTCATAGCTGAATGTTAACATACACATACTTCACAAATTAAAAGTATATTTAAACATTTGGTATGTAAGAAAACAGACAAACCACATTTGGCATATGGAAAGCTAGTTAATGTAAATATATCATAGGAATGAACCATGCACTAAGTTTATATGCAGGTTATCACTAATATATATAAAGTAAGTCATTTTGTGGATTACCACTAGGCATAAAGTCATATGAAAGGTTGGACATGAGCTATATTGGTTGCTAGACATATAGCAAACAAACATACTTCTCCCCGTGTGGCAGGAAATTTCTTTAGTCAGCCTATAGTGTGTCCTAGAAGAATGTACTGACATATACAAAAAGATGGCATATTCAGAAACAAAATAATGTTATGTAACATTGTGTGGAAAGCAGCAACATGGAAAAAGGAGTACCACACGAATAGCAAAGTGTCTTAGTTAAGCACCCTTGTCTTTATTCTTGAAGTCTTCAATCTAAAAAAAATGCATCCAATGCATTCATTTAAAGCAAATGAGCGCTTAATTAAACAATTTCTTTCAGCCAGTCAGAATTATGAAATCAGTTAACCTTAATAAATACTTCATATGTTCAAAAATGGAGAAAAGGAGGTTAATGCCATGATATCCCATTTAAAGACTCACTCAACCTGGAGGAATGTTGGCATTAAATTTTTATCTGTCATCTCAATTAATTTTTCTATAGTAAAGAATTAAAGTCACTACCTCTCAAGTTGTCTTTTACCATATCCATTACAAAGAATAGATATGTGTTAAAATGTACATAAAGTGTGCATGTAGAGGACATTGAGTATTTTTATATATAGTTTTATTGCATTTATATGTTTCTTAGTTCTACCTGACAAGTTACAACTTTCTCTGTGTTTTTCCTATGTAAAATGTGTTACAGGATGTATATATAACAATATGCACTAATGTTTCTGGATTACATGGAACTCTCATTTTTTGTTGTATTATTTTTCCCATCCTTTCTACTATGTTCCGTATACTGATATTATACAAAACAACTTAACTTCTCTGTGCCTGACTTTTTCTTTTTTATGATGCAATTATTTCCTTTCCTTTTTCAAAAATTCTTTCTACATTTCACTTTTGTTACTAATAAAAAATGGACTTCTTCCTAAACATTAACTAAATTTCAGTTTCATTCACTTATACACAAATGTCTTTATTATAACATCCCTTAATTCATTTGCATCAACATTGTACTTAAGTGGACAATTTATATTTTAATCTACGTTTATTTCATTCAATCATCTTTAAACACTTCACAAAGTTACTTTGAAAGGATAGCTGGTAAGTATTCTTTTAAAAATGTTAAATTCAAAAATATATCCAATAAATTCTGCATTTATGTCTCCAATAAATTCTGCATTTATGACCTCTAGTCAGAATTATTTCTTCTAATTTGTTTTCAAAACCATGATTTTCATTTTTAAATTTTGATGCTCTAAACTTCTGTCCTCTTCTAATACCTTTTAATATAAATTTGATATCCACTACTTTCTTGTAAATGCATGTTTACAAACTATGGTTTTCTAGATATACGATTGTGTAACATTATGATGACTGTATTTACTGTAAGCCAAATTTACAAAACAATGACAGAAGTATCTGCTGAATTATGGGTAAAAAATATTTTGAACCATTTAAATAATTCATAAATAAGCCAACATTTTCTTTACTTCCATTCCAAAAAATGAAAGTGTCATCAACAAAATGCTTAAATAACACTACATTAATTTTATAAAATTACTTTTAAATATAAAATTGTCTTCTCATTGACCCATAATGAAGTTAACATAAGAAGGTGCAATACTGGCTCTTATAACTACACCATGGACTTCTAAAAAGTACTGCAATATAAAAATAAAAATTTAGTTAATGCTACCTCAAAGTGCATGATAGCTCTACTTTTAACTACTGAAATAAATAGTTTGATTTAAAAAAATTTCTAAACATTTCTACTTTACTTTTTTGAGATATACAAGCCTACAAAGACTTTACATCCATGATTGCAAGCCAGAATAAATTATCCCATTTTACTTTCCTTATATAATCAAAAAATGCAAACTATCTCTTGTACAAGATCTTTCCTGTAATTCACAAATCTTCCATCGGTAATCAAAACCAAGTCAACTCTATTTACATTGTTTGCACAATGATCCCCAATGCTTATTACTCATACATGTGGCCAGGGCATTGTATGTGACAAGCAGCTCCCTGTCATAGCTGCAGCACAGACCCATGGCACAGACCCATGGACAGATCATGTTAGATCACCTTCTGATCAGATTAAAGTACAAGCAGTTGATGTAAACTTTGAATTTGTATGAGCATTTCTGGTCCCCATTGCGGGTTCAGTTGCACAGAGAGAAAAATAATTTTGACAATGCTGATGTCATGTAGAGCAATATATACAGATAGGAGAAATGTTCCATGAAATGGAAAATATCATGGATGCCTAAGGGTGAAATAGAGGTTCCAGTACAGCTACAGAAACCACAGACATGGACAGAAGTGAAAAGGTAGTTTCTCAACAAAGCAGGTTACCAAAACATAATGGAAAAGATGGTATGACAATGCCTGAATGTAGGATAATGTGTAACTTAGCAGAGGTGGGATAATTTACAAGTCTTGACAATATCAGACTGTGACTAGTGGACCTATACTGTAATGAGAATGTCATTAAAACATGAAAATTTTATACCCTAAGGTGAGTCAACCCATCAATCTAGTCCACTTGTCTGAATGCCCTCAGTTCCTAGCAGGACAGCCACTGAAACAGTCAGACTAAAAGGGGTCATATAATACAAATATCAGGGAAATTGTACACATTACAGATGATAAACTAAACAGTATAAAATATTATGCAACTGCTAGGGAATTCAACCCTCTAACCCAGTGTATTGGCACTGTAACAATCATTTCATGAGCACACTGTGCCATTGAAACAGCTAGCATGAAGGCACTTGCATTACTTTATTTCAGACTGCCATTATTATGTGCAACAACTCTTAGTTCATTTACCATTGAATGAGGAATAACCTTTCACATTGGTTGGGCATATGCATCGATGCTGCTCTCAGTGACCTGCCAAGAAATTTATAAACACAGAAACAGGGTTTTTGTTTGTTAAACACGTTATGATCATGTGAGTGTTGTGTTTATCTGTTTTTATACCATATTAAAGTTTGTAAACAGGAGTACAGGACAGAGATGAAAAGTGCCAAGTAAACAGAAGACTGAACGCAAGTACAGCCTTTAAAGAATGACCGGGATGAAGGTGGAGTTGATGCATATCTCTCAATTTCTTATCACAACAATACAAGAAATCCTAGGGTTGAATTTTAGAAGTGAGACAAGATTTTTTTTTTTGCAATTATAAAATACAGTTGTGTAAGAACTTACCATAATAATAGATGTCCTACTGATCACTGGTGCATTATTCCAATACTGATAAGTAATCTGACATCTGACCAGCATACCAAAAAAAAAACCTTCCACACTCTCATATATCCATTGTATGACCTCAGTCTGTAAGTGTAGAGGTACACAAGAGGAGAGTTTGGTCCTCAGACTATCTAGAGCCATAGGATGCAGGTTCAGATAAGAGGAGCAGAGGGATACTGCTCACCCTCGTTCCACAAGGTGCAGACAGGCCATAAAAAACAGAATGGAGAAGCAGGGAAGGATGCAATACTGCAGCAGTGATCAGTAGGACATCTACTGCTATGGTAAGTTCTTACACAGCTGTACTATGTCCTGTCTTGGATCACTGTCACAGCATTTCAATAATGATGATGATGATGATTTATGTAGCTAAAAGTGGTAAACAATGTGAAGGGTGAGAAGTACAGAGAAGAAAAGAATGTTAGTGTGTACATTTCATTTCTGATATTCTTTTATAGCAGAATGAAATGTTAAGTGCCCTTCAGTGTGCATCTGTTAGCTTGCTTCTTACCTAATATTAACAGATGCTGACAGGGTGAGAAAAGTATAAGGTTTGTTCTAAGTAGAAAGTTCTGTCATGGAATTTGAAACTTGTGCCTAATATGGAATGTTATAAACAGTCAGGAGATCTTAGTTACAAAATTAAATGCCGTAGTGCTCATTTGTAATTGGTCGGTGGCAGTTTTATAATTGACAGAATATTGTTGATTTAAATGAAAAAAGGTATAAAATAGTATGATTCTTGTAGCTTGAGGAGACAGGAATCTTGATTTTGTAGTCTCTCTCATACTTGTCTTTTTGTGCAATAAAAGAGATTGTTATTCTCTGCTAAACTGCCTCATGTGAATGTTATTTGGTACCTTAACAAGTGTGGATAGACTGGATACAAGGGAGTTGTCCCCCAACCGTATCAGGACATATCTGGCAAAGGAAGCATTTGATATGGAAAATGCATGTACTCTACAGTGCTTGGTAAACTTGTGAAGAAAAGACTAGGTGGATGCTTCAAGAACAGGTCTGGAGTCAGTCCTTTTGAGGAAGGCACAAGAGAGGGAGATTCCTTCCGTGAAATAATCCTTCATAGGTGAAGACAGTGACTTACCATGGTATAACACAAATAAATGGATTTTGTTTTACATTTGGAGATAGTCCATTTAGAGATGAGGCTGTCCAGTTTACCCTACTTAATGTTGCCAAAGAGCTGGTTTGCTTTCCTAAAGTCTTTTTACTTATCTAGGTTGAATCTATATTTCCTGTTTATATGATGGGATTGGAGAAATCTCTCAAATGTGTTTTGTGGATTTGTAAAGAAGGTAGGCAAATCAATGCCTGTCTGAGTGACAATTCATTAACCACATTGGGCGTGAAAGAGTGTTTAGCCCTTAAGGAAGTCTTATTCTTGTAGATAGCCATTAGGGCTTGAAGCTCAGAAATTCTTATTATAGAAGTGAGGATGACCAGCAAAACTGTGTTCAAGATACAACATTTTAAAGAGGCAGACACTGTTAGGTCAAAAGGTGGTAGGGTAAGTTTTTCCAATACAAAGTTGAGATCCTGGGGGGATGCATACCTCTTAATTATGCCAATTTTCTGTATATTATTGGTCTGTTCCTCATAAAATATGTGATTTTCTACAAAATCATCAAGGACTGACATCACTAAATAATGACAGATATTGGAATTCTAGACTTCATGTCTCCAGAAAATGCATGTCAACATAAAACCTGTTATTGTACTAATGTTCTTAGTTTACAAGAGCAATAATTAAAGTCTGTCATTATTTTTGGCTTTTCCAGATTTGTTTCTCCAAGAGGATGAAGTGTATGGACAATAGCTCAATTCAAGTGAAGGATGCTTCTTAAAAACTGACTGACCTTGTATCTGGAGAGCAAGGAGTATTTAAGGACATGCAGACAGAGATAGCATATAAGTGTGCCTGGATGGAGGAATAGGCTAGCTCACTTTTTAGTAACTCACACACATAAGGCAGAATAATAGGAAAACGGACATGCAAGGGGCCTCATCCTTCTTAAAACACCATATAATAAATATTTTCAATAAATATATGTATGATTTTCTAGTGGTAAGTTTTCTCAACTTCTTGAGCACCTGAAGCACATCATCAAAACACTGATGTCTGAAATTAATTACGATTTTATCATCTAAAAAGTCAGAATAAGAACAACTAAGTTGGGATAAATTAAAGGGTATTTTATTGTGTAAGCAAGTCCACTTTTTGGAGTAACTTGTAGTGATGACCCCTGGCTAGGTGTAAGAAAAAGGGGAACTAGTGCTACCTGGGCCAGCAAGGAATCAAAATCAATATTTTTGGTTTGTAACTTTGGATCATCAGGAGGATCTTTGGGATTAGAGGAAAAGGAGTAGAAGTACTCTCTCTTGACAGATATATATGCCGTATATTCCCCAAGGGTGCAGACATGGAGTACTAAAGCAAAAGACTTTGAGTTGCCTGTTCTGAGGGGGACAAACAGATCTATTTGAGAACTATTCCATCTGTGGTCAATGTTCAGGAAGACTTCTCTGTTTGACATCCATTCCTGAGGGTCTTCCATGTACCTGCTTAGTGAGTCTGTAGGAATGCTGTCATAGGATGAAATGTAAACAGCTTCCAAGGATGAATTTGCTTTTATACCTTGGGTCCCATGACAGAACAACTAGCCTGCACAGCTGTGAGGACTTGATCCCCCCAACTTGTTGATTAACTGCAAGACTGTAGTTCCTTAGGTGGGAAAAGACCTGACAGGCTTGAAAAAGGTTCATTTCCAATACATTGACGTATTCCCTTATCTCTTTGGAGGATCATTGGCCTTGACCTCTCGTGAGGCCTGTCCATGTTCCCTAAGTCAGATCTGATGCATCAATGTGTAGATCCTGGGTGGAAGTGAGTGGACTGAGGAGCAAGCAGAGATCGAGCTGAATCTGGGAAACCCACATTGCAACCATTTTTTTCAGAAAGGGCAAGAAATGGACTTGGAAGTCAATAGGGGATAGCATTGAGACAAAACAACCAGGCTATAGGTATTAAAAAATCAAATCTATGATGCTTGAAGCACAAGTGGGAAAAGAAAGTAAGTGATGAGAATTGTTTGTCTTCATGAAATCCAAAAGTTCATACTATTAATTATTTCAATCTACCTGTGAGTCTATCAAAAAATGTTCCCAAGTTTACTTCCCATACATGTCAAACAGAGTACCTCACTGACCCTCTTCAAGTGTAACCTTGATGAGTGGATGGGAAACCATAAATTTACCCCAGGGGTTCCACATTTGTCCCTCCTTGACAGGAGTGACAGGTGCTGTCTGATGTTTCTTTTTTGGGGATAAACTCTTGGCTAGGCTTGCAAGGGCCCCAGGGCCATTGGCCTAGTAACCTCCTAAGTCTCTGATAAATGTATCAGAATTAAGTAGAGAATAGAATTGTGTAAGAACTTACAATAACTGTAGATATCTTACTGATCACTGGGTCAGTATTCCAAACTGTTAGTTTAACTTGCCAAATAAGCAAATCGTCCATTCTGGGATACCAAGTCTAAAACCTTGTATAGAGCTTTACATTCTAATAACCTAAGCTTGAGGGTATAAGAGTACATACGTGGATATGAGTGTAAATCTTGAGACTATCTCTAAGCCAGTAAGCAGTAGATGCTTTAGAAATAAAAAGTATGTCAGCTAAGACAGGAAAAGGCATAAAAGGATAGTTGTCCCCCTTGGTAAATAAAGGAAGCAAAAGAAAGCAAGAAGGCAGAAGGTAGGGTGGGAAGGAATACTGTAGCAGTCATCAACAGGCGATTTACTGCTATGGTAAGTTAGTACACAACTGCAATATGCCCTTTCTTAGATCACTATTGCAGTATTCTAAACATATGGAAAATCCCCAAAGCTTATGGGGAGTAAGGCATAAGAGAGCTGTCCAGTATTCCAGAAATGACTCACCTGGTGAAGGTAGCCTTGAATTTACAGAAGGCATCCAGAGTGTGATGTTTGGCAAAGTTATGTGCTGAAGACCAAACAGCTGCTTCTACAATGGTCCAAGAGTCCATCTCCTTGTAGAAGTCTCCAGATGAGGCTACTGCTCTGGTACAGTGTGCCTTTGCTAGAGAGGGTAAGCATTTGCCATGTTAACTGTATTTATTTATTTTATTTGACATTTGTTAACTGGGTTAGTCTGACAGGGCAAGAAGCCCTTTTTCAGCAGAGACCTGAGGAGAAAAGCTCCAGACATAAATATATATATATATATATATATATATATATATATATATATATATATTTATACATGCACATAAAAATAAATCAACAAGTACAAACTCAGATTCCAAAGCTTACAGAATATGGAAGTTCAAAAGCAAATCAAGACGTTTTACAAAGATTTAAACAGTAATATTATCAAAGAGAGCGTGAGTGTGATTACAACATTAGTAAAAGATGAACCTGAATAAGTAGTGTAGTATCAATTCCCTGTATAATTTAAAATGAAAGAAAATAGGATACGTGCATCCTTACTTACATACATCCAACTGTAGAAAAAGGTAATGGATTTGGAAATATAGTTAGTGACAGTTTGCTTAGAAACTGGGTTCCCTAGTTTTAAATCCTGAGGAGAGACAAAGAGTTGGTCCATTTGAGAATATCTTTAGTATTATCCAGGTAAACTCTGAGCTGTCTATGGCCATCAAGGGAATGAAGGATTCTTTCATCCCTGGTCTGTGGGCTATGGAAGGAGATGAGCATCTTAATGGCCTGATTAAGGGATAGTTCATTCACAACCTAAGGTATAAAGTCCTATAGTTCTGACACTCATCTGCAGAGGTGACAGCTACCACAAATATATTTTACAAGTACAGCTTGTGAGCAGCAGAGGCTTTAAGGTAGGGATTTTACATTTTTCTAAACCAGAGTTGAGGTCCCAAACAGGAGGGATATATTTCCTTAGTGATTTAAAGTATAGTACACCCTTTATGAATCACGTTAAATCTAATCTAGCCAGAAGATAAGAATCCAGAAGTCGAGATGCAGAGATAGCTGAAATGTCTGCCATCATAGATGAGTATACTAGTCTGGATTTCAGCAGCTCACACATATAAGAGAGGACCAGTGGATTGTTAGCCTGAACAGGGACCTATTCTTTAGCCAGACCCCATATGGAGAATATTTTCTATTTTATTATACAAACTTTCCCATTATTAGGTTTTCTTGCATATTGGAGAACCTTGGGAACTTCCTCAGAGAATTGATGTCTAAAAGGGATCAGAATCCTTTCATCCATATGTTAAGGTTGAAGGATGAGAGGTTGGGATGAAGAAGTGAGTGTTTCTGCTGTGCAAGCAGGTCCACTATGGAGGGAGGTCACTGCTGATTCCCCTTGGCTAGGTGGAAGAGAAAAGAGAACCAATGCTGCCTTGGCCAAAATGAAGTCACTAGTAGGATCTTTGGGGATTCCTTTCATGTCTTTAGAAAGACCTTAGGAAGAAGAGGAAGTGGAGGGAAGGGAATTAGAAAGTTTATTTTTTCAAGGAAAAGACAGTGCATCCACTTTTCAAACTTGAGGACAGTAAGTCCTGGTGCAAAAGTGTGGGAGTTGTTTATTTCCAGTGGAGACAAATAGATCTATCTGTGGCACCCCCATTTCAGACTATGTTTAGGAACAATCCCCTGTCAAACATCCATTCATGGAGGTCTTTCCTTGATCTGCTTAGATGGTCTGTGAAAGCATTGTCCTGTCAGAGAATGTAAACCTATCGGAGAGGTAGGTTTGCCTTTTTGGTCTGCTCCCAAACCAAAATATCCAGTAGGTACAGTTGGTAAAAACTAATGCCCCCTGCATGTTTATCTACTACGATTGTAGTGTTGTCTGTGAACACTATTAAAGGATTTGGTTTCTAGTAGTGTCTGAAGGCCTGTAGGGCCTGAAGTAGTGCCCTCATCTCCTTTAGATTGATGTGATCTGATCTTAGATATTTTTTTACCATTATCCCGGTTTGCATGTCCAGGCTCTCCATCCTTTTTTTGATACATCTGTGTGCAGTTCCTGCCTTGGTATCAACAATCTGAAGTGCAGACCAGGTTGAACTTTATCTGTGTAATCCATCTGGTATGAGATAGAGTTATGCATCCATGGGATGTAAATGTTGACCAGGTGGGCTTCAGGTACCACTGGATCTTCCTCATGTGGACTCTAGCAAAGGAGATCATGGGAATGGTGGCTGTCATGACTCACAGAGCTCTAAGGAGCTCCCTCGCTATACAGGACTAAAGTAGAAGAAAAGAGAGGAAGTAACTGCTCAGGTTTTTCACTTTGTCTGGTGGCAGGAAAACCTGCATGAGCTTGGTGTTTAGCTTACATCTCAAAAAATACATATCTTGGGTTACTAACATTGCAGACTTCTTGAGAGTGATGGTGAACCCCAGGCCTTGAAGAAGGGAAAAGGTGAAATTGAAATGTTCCAAGAGTATCTGCTATGATGGTGCCTATATCAAAAGGTTATCCAATTAAGGGAATATCTAGATTTCCTGAGTCCTGTAGAAAATTGTGATGGTTTAGACACTTTGTGAAGAATCTGAAGGCTGTAAAAAGTCCAAAGTATGAAGCAGAGAACTGAAAATGTGATGAGCCAGCAGAAAACCTCAACAATTTCCTGAAAGCTGGGGGATTAGGATGAGAAGATAGGCATCTTTTAAGTCAAGAAACACCATGAAGGCTTCTGACAGAATGAGAGTTAACAGGGTCTGTAGTGACAAGATTTTGAAAATGGGATAACTGTGGGTAGGTCCAGAATTTGTCTCCAGTCTCCTTTTCTTGCCATGAGGAACAATATAGAATGAACCTTTTTCTACAACTTGTGGAAATTTTGCCTCTGTTGTATCATGTTTGATTAAAGTTTTGATGATGGGTTAGATCAACTGTATCTGTTTGTGAGGAGCAAAGGGAGGGATCTAAGCAAATTGAGGGATTTCTTTCCAAGTCATTCTGAATCCATCCTGAATAATAGAAAGAACCTACTTGGCTATGATGATGAGTTGCCAGTTTTTACGGGATGAACTGAATCTTTTGGATAGGGGTAGAGATGAAGAGTGGGTGAGGAAGAGGGCATAGAGTAGTCATGCAGAGTTATCTAGGTAGATCTAGAGTCCCTGTCTGGTTTGTCCGGTAATAATTATATTTGGTACATTTCTGGCCTTACAAGAAGGCCTAGATTACCTACAAGCAAAAGAAGTAGACTTGGCAAGGTAATCCCTTTGGTATCTTTATAGCAAATAAACATCTGTCTGCTGTCCATAATTTTACCTTATTCCTATAGATGTTTGAAGTGGCTGGCAGCTTCTAGACCAAACAACAGATCCCTGTTTTAAGGGGAGTCTAACAGATATTTAATAATATCCTCAGAAAGAGGATGAGAATGTTACCATGCATACCGCCTGATCACAGAGCCTGTAACAGCTGATCTGGATGAAGCTTCTATTGCATCAATATTATATTTTATGCTATGCCTAGCCACTTGGGAATTCTGAGCTTCCATGGATAAGGACTGCCGATTACTACCTGTTCCCTTAATGGAGGATAATTCTATATTTAAATTGTTCAAAATAGAGAACAAGTATTTAGGAATCTGGATCTGGTAATTTAGAGTTCTAAAAGTCAGATTGGAAGTTGTATCAAGTTCTTTACCTAATCTGTTCATTGCCTGTTGTCTTTGTTAGAATCAAGAGCATTGGCAGCTGGAAGCAATTTAGAGGGCATGTCCATGGAATAGGGAAGACACAGATGGGTCTATCAAAGGATTCTTGTGCAAGAATTCTACGTCCTCAGATACTGTGAAGAATCTGACAGGCCTTTTAGGAGCTGCTGGCTTAAAGTAAGGCGTAGTGGAAGTGGATGAAATGGTATCACAGAAAACCTCCAGAACAGGTAGCACATGTGCAGGAGGAGGGGTGCCCACTTCCAAAAGGCTATAGTACCTCGGCTGTACATCAGAAATTTGTTTTTATTCTCATTCAAAATCTTTCATTGTGTTAACAATAGTTTCACCAAATGAAACTTCCTCCACCCATAGTCTGCTGATGTCAGCATTCATACAAGAAAGGTATATATGAAGGAGGAGGGGGGCCAAAGACAGACTCCTAAGGGGTATTTGGGTGATGCTTTTCAGTCTAGAGCAAACACCCCCTGACCTTAATGGTATGGGTTCTGCAAGACAGCCAATTTCCAATCCATTAAACCACGTATGGATTAATGTTGATTTAGGAGATTCTGTCAATAATCCCAGTTTAGGATAAACTGGCAAAGGTCTTGTCAACATCAAGGAAGGCAGCATGGGCTGAATGTGGCAAATCCATGGCCTCAGTAATCATTTTAGAAACTCAGTGAGGCTAAGCAGGCATGACCTGACTTTTTCAAAGCCACACTGGTGTGTATCCAGGGATATAAGGTCACCTATGTTATTATTTAAATTATAATATACACCATAGCTTACATAATGCTAGTGTGAATAATAGATCTATAATTCTCATGGTCTGCATGGAAGGATACCATAACAGCTGTTCTCCATAAAGTAAGGATGTACCCTGTGCAGAGACTTGGGTTGATGAGCTAATGGTAGGGTTAGCAAGATGGGACTTGCCACCTCTCGGAAGAAATTAAGGGATGTTATCAGGACCATGAAACTGGTATTTTTAGCTTTGGAAAGGACAAAAAGCAGCTGGTCCAAAGTGATTTGTGGATGGGACATATGAGGAGAAATGGAAGGGGGGGCAGAGAGGATTGTGATTAAGGTGAAGTTGGAAGAGAATCTGACCACAAAAACATTAGAATTGTCTTTAGGGTCAGAGAAAGAAGCACTACTAGGGATAGAAACAGTAAATAATTGCTTACTTCTAAATTTCATAATACAGCTGAAAAACAACTAATGGTTATCCTTTGAATACACCTATCCACTGTACGAACACATACACAAATGCATGGAATGGACCATACCCAACAGAACCAAGATGCTCTCCTCCAAAAAAGGAAGCCAATCTGGTGGTCCTCTACCATAAACAAACTCTACAACAGAAGGAAGAAACTGTTTCATAAAAAGGTGAAGACCCAAGAATGGAAAAACCTCCCTTGCTAGCCTCAACAAAAAATGAGATCCCTCATCAAATCCTCTATGCTAGCTATGAAAACAAAATTGCAGCAGATACTAAAGACAACCACAAAGCCTTCTATAGTTATGTCAATACTCAGATCTGCTCTGAGCTACAGCACAATGTTAACTCTTATACTGAGCCAACCGACATTGCCAATATACTGGCCGACAGGTTCAGTGTGAACTTCACCCCCCTTTCACACCCTAAAGGGCCAATCACAATACCAGGGAAATGCCAAGTAACCAATATTACTGCCACACTTGTTAAAACTGCACTTTCCAAGGTCAAGAATACAGCTTCCATGGGACCTGATAATATACCTGGCTTCCAAGGTCAAGAATACAGCTTCCATGGGACCTGATAATATACCTGGCTGTGTTCCACATAAATTACAAAGTGAACTGGCACCACACCTGTGTGCCCTGTTCAATCACAGCCTCACTTCAGGCTTTGTCCCTACTGAATGGTGCACTGCTATGGTCATCCCACTCCATAAAGGGGGAGTGACTACATACCCTGGGAACTACCTCTCCATTAGCCAGACGAGTCTGATATGTAAGGCTATGGAGTGCATCATCATGGACCTTATAAATAGGGACATTGGGAATCTCCAAACTCTAGACCTCATGCAGTTTGGATTTGTGAAGGGTAGATCATGCCTGTTCAACCTGTTAGATTTCTTCGAGTCTGTCACCAGAGCTGTGGATGAAGGCAAGGTAGTTCACACAGCCTACCTCAATCTGGCCAAGGCCTTCGATACCATTCCTCACTCAGGAATCATAGGTAGACTCACTAAACTAGGCATAAAGTCCTATGTCACAAGGTGGGTTGCATACTGTCTCACTGATAGAACCCACACTGTAAAAGTAGCGGACTACAAGTTTGACTACCAGACAGTCATGAGTTGTGTCCCACAGGGATCAGTCCTGGGTATCTTCTGTTTGGGATCTACTTCTCTGAAATCCAGGCCAACACATAGGGACTCTAGCTGACCAAGTTTGCAGATGATTGCAAACTGGGAGCCATTATTGACTCTCCAAGTGATGTAGACATTAAACAAAAAGGCCTCACTGAGACCAATGACTGGTGTCAGAACCATGGCCTTAAGCTCAATTCCAAAATATGCATTGTCATTCCCTTTGGGAAGAATTCGGTGCCCATGAACTACCACATCGATGGTAGTCCACTAAACACCGAAGGTGTGATAAGAGATCTGGGAATACAGGTTGAGAGCAACCTCTCCTTTGACAACCACATCGCCACTGTGGTCAGAAAATCTTTCTATATGGCACATCTCATTACAAAGGATTTTGCATCCAGGAAGAAAGAGGTCATCGTCTCCCTCTACTCTTCCCTCATTAGACCGATTATAGAGAACAACGCCCCATTTGGCATGTACCTCACTATACACCTACAACAACTGGAAAGGCCACAAGAATACCTCACTAAGAAGATCTTAGGACTTAAACACATGTCCTATAAGGTTCATAGGTTCATACTAGGCTATCTGCCCTGGGGCAATTATAAGCCTAGCCCGATTCTGTATGGCTTACGCCACCCCTTGATTTGAGTATAATGTGCCCTTTTTAAGGTTTAGTTTACTGTGCCTCTGTCTAATAGTGACACAGGAGTAATCCCTGGGACAAATCTACGATCCCCCATCCACCTATCGAGATTCTTCTTGAAGAGATTCAGTGAGGTGCTCTGCCTTACATGAACTGGAATTCTATTCCAGAGCGAAGGGAGCCACTGGGTTATGAACCTGTCCCTCCAGCAAGTTCTATTTATTTCTGTGCTGAGGTTCAAGTCCCTCGAGTGTGTGGCTCTAAGGGATTTAGATTTACTGAGGTGGAGCATGTCCATTAATTCTGGATTTGACATAGCTTTGTATATCAGGCATAGATTGCCTCGAAGTAGGCGGTATGCAACTGAGTAGAGCTGGAGTTATTTTAAGCGAGCAGCATATGGCATCTGTTTGAGACCCTTGATCCTCTTGGTGAGATACTTTTGGGGTCTTTCTAATTGCTGCAGGTGTCGGGTAAGGTACATCCCAAAAGGGGCATTGTATTCTATGATGGGCCTGATGAGGGATGAATAAAGGGGCACGATTACCTCTCTTGATCTAGATGTGAAACCCTTCGTGATGAGGTGGGCTATGTAGAAGGTCTTTCTAACCACTTTGGCAATGTGGTTTTCAAAGGAGAGATTGCTATCAACTTGGGTCCCCAGGTCCCTAATAACTTTCTCTAGACTCAGAAAACACAAACTATACTCTGTCTCATATCACCTACTTAGAGACAATCTCTGCTTGACCTACAAAGCCATGTCTGACCCAGCACTGTTAGATATGCTACATCTAAAGAAATCCCAATCCCTCCAGGCCACACGGTCTAGAGATCTCAACCTCATTACCTCAATAAACAGAACATGCTGGAGGGACAGGTTCTTAACCCAGAGACTGCCCATGCTCTGGAATACACTTCCCATTATGTCAAGCAGAGCACCCCGCTGGTCCTCTTCAAGAGAAATCTTGATGAGTGGATGGGAAATAGAAAATTGACTCAGGGGATCACTTCAGTAGCCTTGCTTGACAAGAGCACTGGGAACTAATGTCAGGAGGCACAATGCCAGGGAATCCTTTGGGCTAGGCTTACAAAGCCTCCAGGGTCATTAGCCTAGTACACACCTATGAACCGATGAATTAGTTGCAAACCTATGTTTGTAATTTGCCTTATATAGCTTAATAGTTGAAACTGCACAACCCCCCCCCCAAAAAACAAAAAAGCAAACAAAAAAAATATATATATATACATATATATATATATATATATATATATATATATATATATATATGGGTCTACCTCGACCCAATGAAATCAAGCTTCACCGAAACGTAATTTGGAAAGCTGAATTTCGCAAAAGTGCATTTTTGCCAAAATACTCTTTTGCGAAAATGCAACTAAGTGAACAGCAATGGGGGCTGTTGATTAGATCTCGGTACAGCGGGGATAAGGGAATATTCTCTTTTCCCCACTGTAGAGCGATCTTGGAGTGAGAATATAAAAGTAGCAGGGGTGTGTGGGGCACAGCCCCGCAGATGGGGGGTGCAGGGGGGCTTGCCCCCCTGCATATTTTGTTTGGGTTTTTTGTCAGTTAAGTTGTTTTTCACGAAAGTGCATTTTGGTAAAATTGCACTTTCATGAAAAACAGCTGGCATTATTACATTTCATTGAAATGTAATTTTGATGGTTCAAAGCAGACCCATATATATATACATATATATATATATATATATATATATATATATATATGTATATATAAATAAAAGTATATATATATATATATATATATATATATATATATGGGTCTATATTATGAGATCGATGGTTGAAAACATCGAACATATGGTCGACACTGTATGGTCAATGTCTTCAACCGTCGACCTTATAAAAAGACAAAAACAAGAAAAGAAAAAAGTACCTTAACGGGTTTAAGCAGGGGGGCAACCCCCCTGTGCCCCCACACCCCCCACTACTTAAATATACTAATTCTGAGACCGCACTACATTGCAGTAAACAGAAATCTCCCCTTACGGAGATTTCCATTTACACGCTCGAGATTCTAAGCGTTTGATATTCTCGTGTCGACAATGTCAGATTCAGCATTGTTGACTTTCGAGAATATAATAGAGACCCATAGATAGCTATATATATATATATATATATATATATATATATATATATATATATATATATATATATATATAGGTTCACTTTATAACATCGAAATACTGAAATGTCGAATTTCAGTATCTCGAAGCTAGAAAGTCGAATGTTAAAAATAGCGAACGTTCATAATCGCAAATTTGACGTATGTCGAAAATATGTCGAATTCGCGGTTATGAAGTTGCGGTATGTAATGTCCGGGTTTGTGTTTTGTTGGTGCGCGGTGCCGTGTTTGGATGTAGGTGTTATGTCAGGTAAGTGAGTGTTTTGTAAGGGTTTTGAGTGGGAGTTAGAGTGTGTGTGAGGGATTGGAAAATGTGCGTGTGTGAGTGAGCTTTTGTGCTGTGTTTGTGCGATCTCGGAGTTAGTATATATAAGTAGGGGGGTTGTAGGGGGTGCAGGGGGGCTTGCCCCCCTGCATATGTGTGTGTGAGTTGTGTATGTGTGTTGTTTTTTTGTTTATGTTGTGATGTGGGTGTTGTGTTGTATGTTTAGTGTAGTGTGTGCGGTGTTTTCGGTTATGTGGTTTCATGGTTTTGTTTGTCGGTGTTTTGTGGATTCGGTTTTATAGTCTCGAGATACTGAAATTCGATATTTCAGCATTTCGAGGTTATAAAGTGAATCCATATATATATATATATATATATATATATATATATATATATATATATATATATATATATATTTCTTATACTGCCTGTGGAAGTGATATTTCCACCACATGGGTTCAGCTGTAAATTGCTGTTATTCTAATATTGCACTATAACAGATGCCTTCATATATCTATCCAGCAGGGAGAAATACTCAGAGGAGGATGCAGCAGCCTCTAATAGAAGATTTGCTGGGGAGACATTTTATTTGTGATTATCCATAATATCAGTTGGTAGTATGCAACTGGTTGTGGAATTATTCCTGATTATATAGGTGTTATAAGGGGATGCAAACCACGTGTTAATGTAGAAACTCACAAGCTGTTCAGATATGACTAAGGAGTGGTAACAAGTTGGGAGCTACAATTGAGGAACCAATTTCAGAAAAATAATGAAATGATCAACCTATCTGGTAGATGGGCGCGATATAATTATGCACATTGTCATTTACAAAGTGCAGAAACAGCTGGGCATACTTGCCGTTGATGGGAAATTTTTACCAGATTATGTCTGCATGGGTGAAGTCACCCATAATAAAGGAATTTGGTTCAGTGATTATCTTTTCTAACTAGTTATGTTATTCCTAATGTTTGGAAGGGGTAACAGATAGTGTTCTGTAATTGGATATAATATGATAATTAATTTTACTGAGTAAAACTACAAATTGAACCATTTCTGAGTCCGTATTATGCAGAAGATGGTGAGATACCATTAATAACTTCATATAATCTTCTGCAGTGGCCAATTGATATGAACACATGATAATCATTGTACCATGGAAAACCAGGAGTGCTATCACTACTCTGGAACCAGGTTTCTATTATTGCACAAATGCTGATGTCTTGAATGCTAAGGAAGGGCTCAAGTTCAGAGATTTTGCTGCAAAGAATCAAGGCATTCAACAGTGCTACTTTGATATTACCAGAGTGGATATCTAACTAGTATAAGTCTGACTCACCTTGATATTACCACAGTGAATAACTAAGTATTATAAGTCTGACAAACCTTCATTACTGGAGAGGAAAGAGGAGAGAGCCCTACAAGGGCTCTCACTTCTGGTTCCAAGCTCCTGGGTATGACCTGCTCCAGGGACAGTGCTAGGTGAGGAGTTTGACTGGGGCAGTACACCTGTCAAAGAGTAATGCAGGTCCTAAGGCAAGCTCAGTGAGGACAGAAACCCTTCATGGAGCAGAAGGGCAAAAGCTCGCTTGATCATGATTTTCAGTATGAATACAGACTGTGAAAGTGGGGTCTCATGATACTTCTGGAGAAAATAACTAAATAGTATAAGTCCAGGACAGCAGTTAATACTACTGCCTCACGGCACCTGATTCTCCAGTTCAGTTTAAGTCCAAACCTCATTTACGGGACTGCACACTTTAAGCATAGTATCCTTTTTATTGTTAAGCCTTATATGCATGACCTTTTAACTGCTTACAATTAGCTTCTTGAATTCTATAAGTATTATCCCTATCAGAGTTTGTTCTTTTTATTGGTCATGTTACACTTGTTTGTTGAATTTAGTTAACTGTAAGATTTACATATTACTAAATGATTGCTTGTCGGGCCAGTTTATTTATCCAGAGTGAAAATGTAACAATAAATAAACAAATAAATTAATGCATGAATACATTAAGTTGAGAGAAGTAAAAAAATGGCAATTAGGGAATATCCAGAAGCTGAAATGGAACATGCACAAACTGGAGAAAAAAAAATTATTTCAAAGTGAAAAAAAGTCATCACTACACAGAAGATGGTTAATTTGCACCAGGAAAACAGAATAAAGTCATGGGAACAGTGAATACACACACACACACACACACACACACACACACACACACACACATATATATATATATATATATATATATATATATATGTATATAAAGATATATATATATATATATATATATATATATATATATATATATATATGGGTCTATCTGACAACGCCGACAAGCCACAACACCGACAACCAGTTTACCGACGCCAGAAGATCGACGATTGAGAAGACCGACGGATGAAAACACCGACGCTGAGAACACCGACATGGGAAAAGGCTGTGTAAGTATGCGGTAGTGACGGACGTTAGGGTGCGAGTAAGGTAATTGTGCGATATTGATGGTGTTTGGGTTAGGGGCGGGTTAAGTGAGTTAGGGTTAGGGCGCGGGTTAGGTAAGTGTGCGGTAGTGATAGTCTTTGGGTTAGGGGCGGGTTAAGTGAGTTAGGGTTAGGGCGGGTTAGGTAAGTGTCGGTAGTGATAGTCTTTGGGTTAGGCGGGTTAAGTGAGTTAGGGTTAGGGCGCTGGTTAGGTAAGTGTGCGGTAGTGATAGTCTTTGGGTTAGGGCAGGTTAAGTGAGTTAGGGTTAGGGCGCGGGTTAGGTAAGTGTGTGATAGTGACGGACCTTAGGGTTAGGGTTTGGGTTAAGGTTGTAGATAGTTGTGTATGTGAGGTTTAGTGTGGGTTTGTAAGGATTTTGGTGTTGTTGTGTTGTGTGTGTGCTTTTTGGACAGGGGATTTGTTTTGATGTGCTGTCGGTAAAATGGTTGTCGATGTTGTGGCTTTTCGATCTTGTGGACTGTCGGTTATGTGGTATCGGTAAACTGGTTGTCGGTGTTGTGGCTTGTCGACGTTGTCAGGTAGACCCATATATATATATATATATATATATATATATATATATATATATATATATATATATATATATATATATATATATATATATATATATATGTATTCACATGCATACATCTGATATAGATATATAGAAAACAAACAGATGGGCATGCATTTTACAAAAGAGTTAAAAAAAATGACAGGAAACCTATATTTGGAGGCCATGGAGGAGATGTTAGTATAATATTATAGATGCAAGAAAATAGACTATTGAGAAGAGAGGCAACAACATTAGGGAACACATGGAAATAAAAAGGGAATTAGAAAAAGGGGGACTGGAAGGATATTGGAGGGAAAAACATCCAGACATAATTTAGCAATGATCCATGACTGAGTGTAGGTAATACAGGATTTACCACTGTTGGAGTGGTTTGATCACATGGGCAAAGCCAACAATGGATAAATCCTGCATTACCCCTACACGAGTGGATTATTACTATTATACAATGACTTTATTTAAAAAAAATTCTCACCTTTTCTAAATGAGGTCATTGTATAAGTTTACGTTTATGCTCTTTTGTTATCATTTGTTAGTACTGGACATGTGTTAAACTTATGCATGCAAATGCCTGCACAGTACATTAAAGTTTGTGCTGTTTTCCCCCCACACCAAGATAATGAGAAATATAAGTTTTTTTCTGAGTAGAAAGTTCTATCATGGAACTCGAAACTTGTGCCTAAAATGGAATGTCATAAACAAACAGTCAGGTGGTCATAGTTAGCAAAATTAATGTTGTAGTTTTCATTTCTAATTACTCGATGGCAGTTTTATAACTGATAGGATAATGTTGATTTAATTAAAAAAGGTATAAAATAGCATGATACTTGTAGCTCGAGGAGGCAGGATCTTGAGTTTATAGTCTTCCTTGTATGTGTCTTTTTGAGCAATAAAGGAGATTGTTACTCTCTGCTAAACTGTCCCATGTGAAAGTTATTTTGTACCTTAACAAGTGTGGATGGACCAGAGGCAGGAGAGCTGATCCCCAACCCTAGCAAGACATAGGTTCATAGGTTGGTACTAGGCTATTGGCCCTAGGGCCTATACAAGCCTAGCCATAACAATTCCCTGGATATTTCTTCCCACAATATTTACTTCCCTGGACCTCTGTCTAGCAGTGCGACTGACGTGATCCCCGGGGTGAATTTCCCATCCAATCGTCAAGGTTCCATTTGAAGAGGGTCAAGGAGGCACTCTGCTCGACATGTATGAGCAGTCTATACCAGAATATGGGGAGTCTCTGGGTTAGCAACCTATCCCTCCAGCATGTTTTGTTCATTGTAGAGCATGTGGCTCTGAGGGATTGCGATTTCTTTAAGTGGAGCATGTCCAACAGCTCAGGATTTGACATGGCCTTGTATGTTAAGCAGAGATCGCCTCTGAGTAGACTATATGCCACAGAGTATAGCTGGAGTTTTTTTAGACATATCTGGCAAATGAAGTATTTGATATAGAAAATGTATATATAAAAAATACAGTTTTTTGTAAACACATGAACAGAAGACCAAGTGGGGTGTTTCTAGAGTAGACCTGGAGTTAAAGCTTTTGAAAAAGGCCCAAGACAGGGAGACTGCTCTGGTGAAATAGTCCTTCACAGGTGAAAGCAGTGACTTGCCATGGTATAAATAACATAAATAAATGTATTTTGAGATACATTTGGAGATTGTTTGGAGATGGGGTTGTCCAGTTTGACATCCTTAATGTAGCCAAAGAGCTGGTCTGTTTTTCTAATGTCTTTTGAATTATTTAGGTTGAATCAGTGTTCTCTGTTCACATCCAGGGAGTGGAGAAGTCTCTCAACCCTTTTTTCATTGATTTGGAAAGAAGGCAGGCAAATGAATGCCTGGTTTGATGACAATTCTTTAACCACCTTGGACATGAAAGAGGGATTAGCTCTTATGGAATCCCTATTCTTATGGATGGCTGTAATGGCTTGAAGCTCAGAAACTCTTCTTACAGAAGTGAAGATGACCAGCAAAACTGTTTTCAGTATACAAAATTTTAAAGAGGTGGATGCCACTAGGTCAAAAGGTGGTATGGTAACTTTGTCCAATACAAAGTTGAGATCCTAGGGGGGCATAAATACCTCTCAACTATCCACATATTATGGGTGTGTTCCTCATAAAATTTATTTTCTAGGAAATCATTGAGTACTGAAGTCACTAAATAGTGACAGATATTGGAACTTTAGACTTCATAGCAATGTTTCCAGTTTTTCCCATTAGGGCTTGTGAAGACTGGTAGAGAAGGGTGAAGGCTGCCAGCCTAGTCAAATAGAATCAGATACATAATTCTATCATTTGTAAATATAAATGTAAACTACAGGCTTGTTGTTTTAAATGTAAAGAAATGCTGTTACAAAAATGTGGCAACAGTGCTCTCTACTGACCCATTACAAGCATGTGGTGACCCTTTCAAGGGAACAGTGGTGCTAAATAGTCTAAATGAAGAAATTATTTCCATTGCTTTAACCAAGAGTTAAATTGCTAGATTTAAACATGCAAATGTATTTTTATTGCTCTGTTCTTGACCAGCTGCAAGATAACAAAAGGGAGATGTTAAGAATGTAAATGTAGTTAATGTGTCAGCCTGGGAACTCTAGGAAGTGTAAAAAGATGGTGTATTGTTTTATCAGAACTGCAATAGCCATTTAAACAGTGAGAACCAGAGATTATTAAGCATTTTTGTCTGACTATCTAACTCAGCACTGCCTTGCTCTATGTAAGTAAGTTATTTTAGAAGTATGTTTTCTTGTAGAAATAGCTAGGACTATAAAGATTAGACTAAGTGTTTGGTACTTATGTATTATCGCAACCAGATTTTCGCGGTAATACCAGTTGCTTCCCGATGTTCAAATATAAACAGTAATGCTGAAATAATGTCAATTACTGTGTTTTCTTTCACAGTGAATGTTGTTTTAGGCAGGGTTATCATTAAAAATGTGGAAATTAATGTTGCGGTTTACGTATACACTTTACAGGCAGCATGCCATGTTTTCGTAATACCGTGTGAGTCCCCATGTTATAATATTACCAGTAGTGCTGAAATAATGTGAATTAGTGCATTCTGAAGCTATGCATACAAGAAGACAAGGATAAAGGCCCAGAAGAATGAAAGCTGGAATTATGCAAACCACGTACTGACATATAAAGATGTTGCAGTCCACATTTTTTTAAGCCGTAATACATGCCCATCACCACAGAAGACCAAAACAGTGCCGTCAACTATTCAAGTTCCAAAGACCTGTTAACATCATCCACCATCAGTTCTGCAAAGCTTTACATCTTGCAAGTTTTCTGTTACAAATGTTTGATAAAGAAATAGTTTACCATTTAAGAAAGAAAGAGTTCACCAGAAAGCTTTTTCCAGCACTGTTTTTAATTCTCAGCATTGCTTCTTAACAGTACAAGTAGCACTTTTGTCAGTAAGAGACCAGCCATGACAATTGAAGCAAGCATCTGTAATGCATGCAAAACAGGAAGAAGATTTCCACGATTGATTCTCTTTATGAATGTAAGTGAAATTAAACACATAAAGTAACTTATGGTGTTTCCTGCAATTGTTTATAAGCCAGCATGTATATTATTGCAACCGCAAAAATCTGGTTGCAATAATATGGAAGTACCAAGGGCCGGATTCACGATGGCTTGCACAGAATCTAAGAGTAGAGTAAAACTCCATGCAGCCATCATGTCCGACGAGCGATCCAGGAACAGCCTGCAGGGGCGTGCAAGAGAGCTCCTAAAACGGCTCTTACACGGACAGGGCTGGGATATGCAAATTACCTCAATTGCAGGAGAAAGGCATGCAAATGAGGTAGATTTGCGATTCAGGAAACCCGAACCTGTCCGAGTAAGAGCAGTGTTATTTGTAGAAATGTACTCAGTTGACAACTGAGTACCGTTCCGCAAATAGCAAAATGGAGCCGTGACAGCTCCAAATAAAGGTTGCATCCAGTGCAGGAAGCATGCCAATGGCCAAATATATGGCCATTGGCAATGTTTCCCGATGCAATATTAAAAATAAATAATTATTTTTTTCTCTGATTTCCGATGTTTAAGCGTAGCGCAGCGCTGCGCAAACAAGCTGCACTCTAAAAAAACAGAAAACTAAAAATTAAAACCCAGAAATGTGGATCTTATTTAAATTGTTAATGTACAATGCAAGGGAATGGCAGGCTGAAGACAACATGGCCAACGAGTAGAGGTTGCTAAGGGGGGAAGCTCAGTCTAAGAGATGTAACTAAGCATTAGTTGGCAATCCTATGCAAAGGAGGGTTAGTATAGTGAATCGCAAGTTTACATAGCAAATGAGCACAGTCAGTGGAGTGTAGGAGTAGGATAAGGAGAGTAACAGAGTAGAAGACAGGTAACATCACGAGTGGGGTATATATGAAAGAAGTGAAGCTCATTGGAGCAGAGTGGCATGTGTTAGCTGTCATTTACACATCATGGAAAGAGGTGTGTCAACAGGTAGGCTAGGTAAAGGCAAGAAATGGAAGGTGTATGCCGTGGATAACACCAAAGTTTCTTGCTGAGCAGGTATGCGCGAGTGTGCGCGCCTGTAAACCCGAGTAAGACAGAGTGCGTGTGTGTAAGCGGCAGTGCGTGCGTTTAAGCCGGAGTAAGCATGTATAAGGCTGTTTAAAGAGTTGTAAGCGCGTTTGCACTGGTGTGTGCGCATTTTATCCCAAATAAGCAAGTTTTAGTCCGTGTAAGCATGTGTGTATGTGGGTGAGCTGCTGTGAGTGTGTTTGCACTTGTGTGCACGGCGCTGCCCCCCCCCCCAAGGAAACAGAATGGAAAAAGGAAGCACAACAAATAGTAGGAAGCTACCAGGGAGTACTAGCAGAGCTAGCAGGTGAAAACAATCAGGCAATTACACAGGCAGTATACTAGCCCAGCCCAGCCTAGCACTTAAAACTCTGCAAACAACAGTTCATTATGTTTCTCACAACAGACACTGCAGTAAGCTAATAGAAGTGAAAACTGAAAAAGCTTTACTGAGACAAAGAAATGTTAAGGGCTGCCATTGCTGTTATAAGGCGACATATGCAACATGCTGAGCGTGGTGACAATGGAAATGCTGCTGGACATCCCACAGTGAGGAGACGGAGAAGAGTGTACAGGCCCAGGGTAACCTACCAGGGGCTACATGAGCTGGAGATAGCGGAGCACTATAGAGTGGACAGAGAGCTCCTGTAGCAAATTGTTGAGCTGTGCAGGCCACGCCTCACACACAGAACCAACATAGGGGAACCCATCCCAGTGGAAACCAAGGTATGTGTTGGCCTAAGAATATAAGCAACAGGTACCTTCCAGAGACCAACTGGTGATATGATGGGGATATCACAGGCATCAGCATCCAGGGTACTGCACCAGTTCCTGGATGCCATGTCAGCACATGTCGGTGATCATGTATATTTCCCCAATTCTCGTGAGGTATTGGCCAGCAATATGCGTCTCTTCCAGCAAATAGTGGAATACCCTGAGGTAGTGGGTGCAATAGATGGCACGCACATATGCATCAAAGCACCAGCCGGCGAGCGTGGTAGTGTCTACTTCAACTGCAAGGGCTTCCCCTCCATCAACTGCCAGATTGTGTGTGATGCCCAGGGCATAATACTGAATGTGTGTGCTGGCTGCCCTGGAAGCTACCATGATTCCCATATCTGGCATCTGACGCAGCTGTACCAGACATTTGCCAATGAGGACATCCCACATGGTCACCTAGTGGGGGATGCTGGCTATGCACTGGAGCCATGGCTGATGACACCCATCAGAAACGCACACACACCTAAACAGGAATGCCATAATGACGCACACACACAAACACGTTATGTAATCAAGCGTGTGTTTGGGCTGCTCAAGTCACGGTTCCGGTGCCTGGACACGTCTGGTGGAGCCTTGCAGTACTCACCAACTACATGTACCCAAATTTTCATGGTATGTGCTATGCTTTATAATATGATCCTGTGAAAACAGCTGCAGCAGGACCAGCATAGGCCTGGGCCAAACAGCCCCCCACCATTGCCAAGGCCATCACAGGCAGAGCATGATGCGGAGGAGGAGCAACCTGAGCCTGCCCCAGCAGGCAGAAGGAGGCATGCCCAGTATGCTTTGGCCTTGGCAAAGAGGCAATGCATAGCACATACACTGGCTCAATAGGAACTCTGGAAATGATACCTCTCTCTGACTTGCACATATAGTAAAAGGGATGCCTAAGTTGACACTACCTGCTTTCAAACATGTACAGGGTACGTAGTATGGGCATCCGACATAGGCAGCCCTGCAGAACCACCTGAGGCATGATTGCCATGTGTTAAGCAATATAAAGCAGTGCTAAACAGCATTTACCACCATGTAGTATATGCAAACAAAATCACACACACCAACTAGCCCAACTGTGGTCAATGTTGAGTAATATTAGGCAACGTCCAGCAATGTTGGACAAGCCTGGTCTAAGTAGGGCATAGCTGAACAAAAGCCAACATGCCCATATTTGCTTAACTGGCCCTTAAGCAGTCTGGTCTGCTCAGTATGAAAATATAAAGCAGTGATGGGCCTCAAACCCAGGATACTGTGCACTGTAGTTAAAGTACTGAACCACTAAACCATGACAGTATTGCGGTGGCCAGCCTGTATGAAGGAATGTTGATAAGTCTATGCAAAGCATCTCATGGAAACCCTGCAGGCACAGCATAATCCCTGTCGAGTTATGACACAAACGTGAGTCCTGCAGTAAGAACAGAACCCGACTTCCAACACACACAGTATAAATGTTAATATTGGTCATGCTCACACACATCAACAAATGCAGTGGACCTCAGATAGCAACATACTGAAAGGTCACACTGGGCATGCTCACACACTTGAATAAATGAGACAAATGTCAGGCAGAAAAACACGGAAAGCCTGAACTGGGCATGCTCACACACTTAGGCCATGTCTGAGTACAGCAGTGGGCCACACATATCTGGCAGTTGCATGTGTTAACCCAGGAACCTCTCACTATCCAGCAATCCACCCTGTGTACACAGTTATATGACAACAGACACATATATAATATAGTGGAACCCTGTCATAATCAAGTATGTTCTGCAGATACCTAAGTTGTTTATAGAAACTAATAACAATGTGTTCCCCATTGTACAGAGCCCAATGAAGGCTGTCCCACAAGCGTTGAGGTAGATAGTACTTCACAAAGTCAATTAGACTCTTCAGTCCAGGAGTGACAAGCACCAAATTTATTAATAAAATGCAGTGAAACCACTGCATTTCATCAATAAATTTGGTGCTTGTCACTCCTGGACTGAAGAGTCTAATTGACTTTGTGAAGTAATATCTACCTCAACGCTTGTGGGACAGCCTTCAATGGTCTCTGTACAACGGGGAACACATTGTTATTAGTTGGTCTTTTTCCGTTTCTCCGTTTTCCATCGTGTTTGATTTCATAGAAACTGGTAAAGCAAAGACGATAAAGACCTGCAAACAGTGTCAGCAATAAACATTGTGCATCCCGAACATTAGCATAGGTTCAGAGGTCGATACTAGGCTATCTGCCCTAGGGCATGTACAAGCCTAGCCAGAGTGTGTTTGCCATTCGCAACCCTGTCAGATTACTACACTGTGCGTGTGAATAGTAGGTCACACAAGGCAGCCCATGTACGTTTAGGCTAGTGTGCTTCTGTCTAGCAGGGACACAGAAGATATCCCAGGGGTAAACATACGATCACCCATACAGTCGTCAAGATGTCTCCTGTAGGTGGTCAGTGGGTGGCTCTGCCCATGTGAAACTGGGATTACAATCCGGAGTGAGTGGAGCCTCTGGGATAAGAATCTGTCCCTCCAGCATGTCCTATCTGTGCTGAGGTATATGTCCCTGGAGTGTGTGGCTCCAAGGGAGTCGGATATCCTGAGGTGGAGCATGTCCAGTAATTCTGGGTTGGGTATATCTGTAAACAACAGGCACACATCATATCCGAGTAGGTGGTAAGCGACTGAGTAGAGCTGGAGTTACTGCATCCGAACTGTGCAGGGCATCCATGTGAGTCCCTAGATCTGCTTGGTGAGGAACTTCTGTGGCCAGTACAGTTGCTGCAGGTGTCGGTTAAGGTACACCCCAAATGTGACATTGTAACCAAGCATGGTTGTGATGAGTATAGGGGCACAATGACCTCACTCGATCTAGATGTGAAACCATATGGGATAAGGTGGCCTATATAGAAGGTCTGTCCAACCACTTTGGCAACATGATTGTCAAAGGCGACAGTATGAGCAAGTCATGTCCCCAAACACCTAACAACTCCTACCATATTTAATGGAGTACTACCTATGTGGTAATGTGTAGGCATGTTGTTATTCCCAAAGGGGATGACTATGCAACTAATGGCATTTATCTGTAGGCCATGGCCCAGGCACCAGTCATCTATCTCTGTGAGACCCTGTTTGAGTATGCATGTGGCAGCTGGAGAGTTGATTATTGCACCCAGTTTGCAGTCAAGTGCGAACATGGTCAGCCATAGTCCCCCTGTGGTAGCCTGTATGTCAGACAAATATATACTGAACAAGAGAGGTCCCAGGACCGAGCTGTGTGGGATGCCATGTGTAACTGGTGTATAGTCAGACATGGCACCTGCAATTCTGAGCATGTGGGTGCTATCCCTGATCCAGGTTGCAATCCATCGTGTGAGATATGTGTCCATATTGACGCTGGTGAGCCTATGCATAATGGCCCAGTGGGTTATTGTGTGGAAGGGTTTTGCAAGGTTCAGGTAGGCTGTGTGGACAACTGTCCCTATGTCGATGGACCTGTTAATCGTTTAAAGAATACAAACAGGCTCAAGAGGCAAGATCTGCCCATAACAACGCTGAAATGTGTAGGACACAGTGTCTGTAGGTTCCCGATGTCTATGTGTATGAGTCCCATGACAATACGCTCCATAGCTTTGCAGAACAGGCTAGTTAGGCTTATAGGGCAATATTGTCTATGGTCCGTTGTGGCACCATCTCTGTGGAGTGGGACCACTGTCACTGTACGCCATTCCTTGGGTACATATCCTGTAGTAACTCCGATATTGAACAGTGCTGTAATGTAAGGGTTACGTCTGTCATGAAGCTCGTGTAAGATGCAAGCTGGGACACCATCTGGTCCCATTGATGCTGTGATGTATGCTTTGTGGAGGGCAGTACACACCCATTACTGTGTGATGTCAGGGAGGTTACACTCTGTTGGGATGGATAGTTACTCCCTAGGGGGGATGGGGGGAGACATCTGCACTGAACCTGTTTGCCAGGATGTTGGCAATGCCAGTGGGTTCAAGGTAAGTTTAGTCAGTATGCAGTAACTCACAGCATATCAGTGAGTGTCCACCCAGGTTCCTGACATAACTGAAGAAGGCCGTGTGATAGTCCTATGTGTCTGGTGCAATTGTCTGGTAGAAGCGGCCCTTAGAAGAGTTCATGAGTGATCGTAGCTGTCTGCTAGTACAGATCTCAGATGCCTTCCCTGTCTGGGATTGTGTTCTATCATGTAGTGGCCTCCTCCTGACGTTGTACAGCTTATTAATGGCTGGGGTCTACCAGACAGGTCCCCTGCCATTGGAGGAGTGAGTCCTGTTGTTATTTGGGATAGCACAATCCATGCAGTCCACTAGGTGTCCATAGAATGTGTATGTAAAGGATTCAGCAGTCTGAGCCATACTTGCCACTGTCTCAGGGTCTCTGAAGGATACCAGCTTGCTTTGGTGAAGTGAGACATTGGCTGATGTGAAGTTCACCAAGATTACCCAGGATGGGTGTGTGGAGGGTTTATGTATGTCCAGTGAGATACATGTATGTTCTGACCTTACCAATGAGGGGTATATCGCTGGTGTGGAACATAGAGTCCCCATGTTGGTGATGATCAGGTCCAGTATGTATTCCCCCTTGTGGCTGTGCTGACTGGTTGTGCCATAGCATATGAGTTTACAAATTGTAACGACTGCTGGGCGAGGGTGTTGGGGCATGAGTAGTATCCCCAGTCAATATTTGTGTATTTGAAGTCACCCAATATAATGGTGTTTGTGGAGACCTTCATATTCTTCATAGTTCCCATGAAAGCCGAGTGTGGTTCCTGAGTTTGGGAGGGTGGTCTGTAGCAGGCAACAAACTGAAAGGCAGTTTTGCACAATGGTAGTTGTATATGTATGGTTGTATATGTATGGTCTGTGATGCTTTGTGCAATGCTACTAACCCAGAGGTGTGTGCATCTGTGATGTATATGGATACTCCTCCTAGTTGTGTTGTCTGTTCCAAGTCTTGTGGTCAGTAAGCATGGTATGACATATAACCTGGTAGCGCTGTTGTGCATAAGTGAGCCCGAACCAGGCGTCTGTTAGTGCACAGATATCGCTATCCTCCATACTGAGGAGAGTCCTGAGTGTCCGCAATATGAGGGTAACACATCTGGTGTTGAGCAGCATTACCCTTAGTTTCATTTAACCTGTAATGTCTATGGAGGTGGGTTTGTCTTTTGAGCCCTGCTTAAGAAAGGCACTATGGTGGTAGCAAGAGCCTTAGCCAGCATTCGAAAGTCCAAGGGTTACAGGTGCAAGCTGTCCATAGTGAAGCTACGTGGCATGTCGAACATGTCACCACAGGCTGACAGACACTGTATCCCCTATGAATGACACCAATTTGTTAGCCAACTGTTAAACATGATATGTTTATCTGTATACTGTGACATCATAATTGGTGGGTGTAAGATGCTAGACAAGGTCAGGGTCATACTGGCCTGGGCTACATGATCAGAGTGTTCCTCCATGTATCATGTCATGTGGTCCAGGGAGTAACGTCTGAGGTTTTACGCACCAGCATGGACAATGATGATGCCAGTCCTGTACTTGCTTTGGAGTGACCTGACTGCATGTGTTATGTGGCAGATCCTGGCACCCGACAGACAGCCCAAAGTGACTATTCCCTTGTTTGGGCTGGTGAGTGGTACGTCAGTGTGTCTGACAATAAGTGTTGCCTATTACAAGTGTATTAAGTGTGTTGTTTAGCCCGAAGGGCAGTGACTGTGTGGCACACTGACATTGTGAACTATGTGATATGTGGGTATTGTAGTGGGGTAGCAGTTGTATGTGTGTCTACTTTGGAGGTCTCTGTTGCTTAGCCAGAGTTCATTTACAGCATCCGAGTATGTCTATGTGTGATAATGTGGTTTGAGTGCTGTCGCTAGAGGATATGTGAGACTGATATGTGGTGTGTGTGGTTACCTTCACCACCTGATAGACTTTGCCAGTCATGGGTCGAGAGAGTTCAGCACCCTGTATGTCTATATAGGTGCATCTCACACATATATCTGAGTTTGTCGGGAGGAGGAGAGGGTTGTCTGCGTGCATGAGGCAGATGTGACATTGTGTCAACATCACAATATTCACCAGCTGGACTGGAGAGTACACACGAAACCGACCCCTGGACATGCCAGGATATTATGATGACATACTCTGTAGCCTGATCACAATTGATCAGTAGGGTGTTAAGTGTGTAAAAGAGTATAACATGGATTAGTGCTCAGGTACGTTGGTGTTTTGTAAAGAGTAGCTGAGTAGGAGTCCAGACTGAATCATGACACCACCTTCAGCTATGTCATAAAGAGCAATGTACACCCATATATGACCTGAGTAAGGGCCAACTGTACCTGACTGACAATGCCGATATCCTGACAGACAGGCCCATATATACATACCCACCTCCCACTGATGATAGTCCATATCATCATACCAGGAGATATCACATGTAAAATGGATGAGCAGTTACCCCCAATGCCAAAAGCATGGCAGCAAGTGGAATACATTGATTCCCAATATGTGTCATGCATAAACTACAGAACAAACAGATCCTGCACCTGAACAGTCAGCTGAGCCTCACCCCCTTCACAGGATGTGGAACCGTTGAATGTGTTACAGCAACATATGGCACTCCTCACAAGTGTTGGTGCACAACACATCATGGGAAGTACAGTCCAGTATGCCTATGAAGTCTGATCTGCAAGGTCATGGAGTCCATCATGGTTGAAGTCATAAACAGAGCTATTGGAAGCTGGCATACACACAACCCTACCAACTGTGGTATGTTCATGTGCGGATCATGGTTCCCAAACATGTTAGACTGTTTGCAAGGCAGTCACCCAGGACATACATCACTGAACACATCTACACATGTCTCACATAGACTTTGAATAGACCATTATCAACATCCCAGACACATGTAGTATCCACAAAACCAACAAGCTGTGCATAAATATGTGTTGACATATGAAGGAATGTCAATGTGTCCACAGATAGATCACACAAGATAAGGATTATGAGGTTCTTTTCAAGCTGTTAACACCTGCTGATCCACATGGACCATTCCTGGAATGGCATAAAACAAAGTGTACACACATCACCATGTCCAGTCTGATGATGTTACCATCCTATACATACTGCAGGAGAAGGGAAACCAACCAGTAAAGCAAATAGTGCGCCGTGTTAATGCATCTCTCTCTAGTATCATAACGTAGTTAGGTAGGGGTTTGAATCCTGCAAACACTGACTGTTTGTGTGGGGGGGATGTGTGTATGTGTGCAATTTCCTTTGAGAGGAGTACCCTTTTTGGAGACTGGGAAGACTCACTAAAAGAGGTACATTCCTCTTTGGAAAGTCTGATGATGTCACCATCCTACAAATACAGCAGGAGAAGGAAAACCAGCCAGTAAAGCAAATAGCGCGCCATGTTAATGCATTTCTCTCTAGTATCATAACATAGCTAGGTAGGGGTTTGAATCCTGCAAACACTGACTGTGTGTGTGTGTGGGGGGTGTATGTGTTCAGTTTCCTTTGAGAGGAGTGCCGTTTTTGGAGACTGGGAAGACTCACTAAAAGAGGTACATTCCTCTTTGGAAAGTCTGATGATGTCACCATCCTACAAATAAAGCAGGAAAAAACAAACCAGCCAGTAAAGCGAATAGCGTGCCATGTTAATGCGTCTTTCTCTAGTATCATAACATAGCTAGGTAGGGTTTTGAATCCTGCAAACACTTACTGTGTGTATGTGTGCAGTTTCCTTTGAGAGGAGTGCCCTTTTTGGAGACTGGGAAAACTCACTAAAGGGGATACATTCCTCTTTGGAAAGTCTGATGATGTCACAATCCTACAAATACAGACAGAGAAAGGAAACCAGCCAGTAAAGCAAATAGCATGCCATGTTAATGCGTCTCTCACTAGTATCATAACCTAGTTAGGTAGGGGTTTGAATTCTGCGAACACTGACAATGTGTGTGTCAATGCGGTGTGGATTTTGGTTTTACTATGGTAGGACATACTGTGATTAAAACAGTAAGTGCATTGCACACATCAGGTATCTGCGTGGCAAATATATATGTGTACATGTCCCCTCAATCAGTACATAGGTGTGAAGCCTGCATACTACATGAATACATCTGTTTCCATTGACAGGTTGTGCCACTGCTTCTCAGAAAGTAGGTCACATATGTATGTATGTGACAAGGCCGTCCACTGTTGTGATCTGTGGCCAAGATCATCTGTGCCACACACACCCATGACAGTTACTAAAGAGTAGTGTGAGTGAGGGTATATGTCAGACATGTTCATACACAACAACGACTGGCAATAATGGACAGTCTGTATAGGTGTACAACTGCCTTGTGGATATGCATTCAGGCCTATAATGTCTTATGTGATACACCGAGGGACTTCACAATACCTATGGATATGTGGATACCAAGGGACACATGACATAACACGAGGCTGTATGTACACATTGGTACCCGACATACATGTTGAGGTCTACCATCGATGTGGTACTGACGGGATAGTATGTATAGTAAATGTGGATGACTATGCCATAGCCGGCTTACTGCTATACAGCATGTATCAGACAACAGGTGTCTGACTGTATGATCCCCTTGTGTAGGATATGCATCCCATCCAGGGAATGCATTGTAGGCCAATGCATGCATTTCCAGATGTGGATGGAGACATCCCTAGTGTGTTTGCATGTACCTAAGGGGGCTATATGTCAAACAGGTGTGGTCCCAGGAATGGGTGGCGGTCAATACCACTGGTTAGTGTTAGAGTATAGTACTGGAAGGATCCATTTGTTACTGAGTTCCCTACAACTGTGTGTCATTTGTCAGGACATCATCCAATGATTGCTTATAGTCATGCTGTTGAGGTTGTGTATACTACCAGACCGCAAATCATTGACAGATATTAACAGTATCACCCACAGCATAGTGTCAACCCATGACATACACACATGTGGACCCATGTTAGTACATAACTGTAGTAGAATGCATACTGGCCATTGAAAGTTACTATGAGATGTTAACAATGTGTACAACAGGGTATGCCACACATCCCATGTGTCCACAATACATGTACATGCAGACAGTGCGCACCCACCATGTTCACAGATGTACACTTGCTAATCTGTACTGCACACATCACACACGTACTATCCACTCATTAACACATGCTGGCAACATATTACACTTCAGCCAAGTGGCACATGGGTGGACAATACATACTCAGACCTAACAGTGGTGTAAACAATGCTACATTGACAATCAGATCGTTGATGCATAATACCTGCTCAGACATACCTACAAGGATGTCATTACACTTTTCTGTTGACAACTTGCTAATATTGTTACATTGCTATAATGTCACCCTGTGCATCAGCACCATGTTAGCCTGTTCCTACATCAATGTTACAGATGACAGGAGGCAACACAAGTATCATCATATGCACAGGGTGTGTTGTTGTTTGCCAGAGCCTGACATTGACCCATCTAATCAACATGTCTGTGTGTGTGTGTGTGTGTGTGTGTGTGTGTGTGTGTGTGTGTGTGTGTGTGTGTGTGTGTGTGTGAGGGGCAACAGTACAGCATGGGCCAATGTTGATGTAATGTTTGTGTGTATGTGTGAGCCCTAGTTGTTTGGATAATGTGTGTGTGTCTGCATGCACACAGCTCCACCATGTGGCTGCCATATACGGTAGTTTGTGGGACAGCCACAGACTGTACCTGCTAGGCTGTACAGATCACTGTCTCCAGCCATGGACACAGTACCTGTGCCTGGCAGGGATGCTACGGACAGTATCGGGTACCAACCCTGACTGGGTACTGTCATCAGAGGCAGAGGTATGATGACTGGACCCACGTCCCGGATGGGACTGGCCAGAGCCACGTGCATGTGGTCTACTGGGACGGCCAATGGACAGGCCAGCCCCAGCATGGCTGGGGCTGGAACTGCCGCTATGGGAGCAGTTGTGAACTGTGGGCCATCTGCAACCACTGCCAGCTGTTGCTGTTGCTGGCATGCATCTGTGTCGACGTCGCAACCGTCCCGCATGGTCCAGGCTCATGGAAGACATATTGTGGAGGGCATCTACTGTCTCCCCCCAATGTCTATCAATGACCTCGGTGTAATTCTGGATGGCACCGACAAGGTCACGGATGCTGTCATCGATAGCGGTGTAATGGGCCCTCTGCACCCTAAGTCCCTGTCTGGTGTACCGTTCCATATGTGCCTGAGCCTGCATTACAGCCCAGAACATACTGGACATTGTAAGACCTGTGAGGGTACATCTGCCAGGGGCGGTGCTCCCCCGGGAACCCCTAGACCTCTGCCTATGTGGTATTGTTCCAGGAATCTGGCTATGGCTGCTGTGAGGGAATGCAAGTGCCATGGGTACCACAATCTCCTGGTCAATGCCAACTGTATGCTGTCCCTCACCTGTGGCCATTGGTGATGAGGGATGTATTGGCAGTATGAGTGTGCGCATAGATGGGGTTGAACGCTGTGTACTGTCGATTGGTGGACCAACAATAGACCCTGTCAAACCTTCCTGTGCCAGAATACATGTCTCATCATCACCACTATTTGTGGCAGTGGCTTCAGGTTCCCTGCTGCTTTTGGACACCACTAACTCAGCACCTGTGAGAGGAAGACAGGAAACACACTTTACAGTCTGCACATGATGCATGCACACATGCACACATGCACACATGCACACATGCACACATGAACACATGCACACGTATACATTCCTCACTACAGCACATACACACACACCAGCAATCCAACACATACTCTATAGTGGGTGAAGGTGGGTGACAGTATCACAAGGCAAACAGTCACCACAAATGTGTCAGCATGCAGAATATGAGTTGCACAAGACCATGCAGTGCAAGTGTAGGCACCCCTATTTCATGGCAGTGTACATGGCTTTGATGCAACTGTGTAGTTGTTCAGAGATTTGCTACACCCAGGAACACAATGTGTACCTGGACACAACTTTGCTGTGCAAGTATTATCAGCTCTGCAATGCCCTGTGCACCATCACTCACAGGTATACATGCCATGGCTGCATGTGTTATCTGTGTGACACATAGATTTCCATGTCTGAGTACAGTGTCTGTGTCCATAGCAAATAATAGTGGGCACAGGTGTAGCACATGCATGCTATGTACACACACAGGATGAGTGTTGCATGTTGACGTGAAGGAATCCCAATGCTTGACATGGCCAGTGTACAGTGGTTATGGTGAGTGTGGGACATATTGCAGATATGTCGGTGCCAGCCATGGCATGGCATGCTACACAACTGCAACATTAAACACCACACATACCCAATGTGTGTCATGTGACCTATACACCCACTAGCATTCCAGGACATATATACAACACTTTGTTCAGATGGCGACTGCTGTGCATATTGTGTATACTGGCATATGTAAGCACACACACAACATGTTATGCATATTGTGTATAGGTGCAAATGTTTGCACACACACAACATTGAGGCGTACAGCAATGACTGCTATGAGTAGTACTGTGGTCACTGTAACTGGATGGGGTGTAGTACCCTGTGCCATCATCATCATGCATCTTGTGGTCACTCACAGCTACTAATGTGTGCAAGACCAACACCTAGCATGCTGTATCTGAACTGCAGTGCCGTGGCTACGTTCACAATTACACAGCCACTTTGTACATGGGTGTGTGAGGTGCTCGATAGGGAGCATTGCCTAAGATGACTGTGTTATGTGTTGAAGAGTGTTGCACAGCCCCATGATAGGCCTCTACCCCTGAGGTACATCATGTGTGTGTGCATGACATGTGGGATACTGAAGTGTGACCTTACAGCAGGTGTGTGGTAATGCCAAATGTAGCATGTTTTCATGTCCTGCGTATGATAAACGTGTTCTGTTGTGTACAGCAGTAGCAACTATGCATATCCAATGTGCAGTACAGTGTTGCCACAAATGTGTCTGCTGCTCTGTGCATTGCATGTGATTGAGGCAGCTACTGACTTTACTGAGATGTTTAATGTCTCACAGCAAACATGCACAGCATGCATTATGTGTAGGTGTGTTACATGTACATGGCCTACACCTCACCTTTGACATGCACATGTCATTACCAATATTAAAGTGTTAACACACTCACCAGCATGTATCATCTGCCCTGCTGTCACACCAGAGGGACCTACAAGAATATGACACAGTTTGTCAGTGGTCACAACTGTGGCATTGCTACTGTGAGTGTGCTAAACTACAGTAGAACAACAGTCAACAGTCACAGGTGTACAGATACTATTCCAAATATCAGTATTGCACACAATAGGCAGCACAACTGCTGAACACACAGTACACATCTCACATATGCATATCCTAACAATACAGGTAACAGTAGTCGACAGCTAGGGCATATTACCTGCACACTCCATGTCATCATGCTGGGTGGCTCTGGCCTCCATGATGACACATGTGTGATGCTGTTGCTGCTGTAGGCCAGGAGCCACCATGCTTAGGAGCAGTTCCTCCACTCTGGTGAGGGGGGGAGATGTATGGCCGCCCCAGCACCTGTGGCAAGCTGTTATCTATGGATATCAGATGCACGCCACCAAACATGTCTAATTAAATCACTGCAGTGATGGCGTACCTGCTCATATGTCCGGTTATGCATGCCTATGTCATTTACCCGACAAACAAGATCTTGCCACAGTGCAGTACACTCATGCTGGTGCTGGCTGGCCCTGGAAAACAGTAGTGTATAGTGCTGCACCAGGCTGTTATGTATTTCCTGTTCCTCTGCAGCTGTGTAGGATGGATTGCATTGATGAGCCATAGCCCTGGAAGGCAATTAAGCAAAATATGTGTGAGCAAGTCATGTGGCACACTTAACATTATTAAGTACAGGTATCACTTAACTGCCATATATAGCATCTGCTTGTCTGTCAGAGGATACACACATTCAATACCACATATCAGTGCTCAGCCCACAACTGGCTGACAGTGCCTGCCACACTCCATATAACAAACCAGTGTACAACCGTACTCGGCACACTGTTTGGGATTCAATGCACAGCCTTGCCACGGGGGTATATATCAAGCTAATGCATGAAGAAATATGTCATCCAATGCAATGAATGTAAAGTACATTTACAGTATTACCAGTAAATCACCCTAGTCGTTGATGCCATACCCCTACCTAACATATGTGCACAGTTGTTAATATAGCTGGCATACTGCCGTAACAGAGTATACATGTTGCTAGGTACACACACATACCCTGTAACACACATGTGATTGCGGGCATGGTACATGCATCATTACACACACATCAGACATACATGCAACACACAAATGTATGCCGACACAGATGAGCATTACCTGTGTACCTTACAGGACTGTGTGCCCCTACATACAGATACCTATGCCTGAGGTATGTAATCTGTGCAGACTACAGGAAACACACAAGACAGTGTTACCAGGGAATGTGAACATACACCATACTGTGCTGTTTAGGCCTACAGCTTCAGGTGGTACAACAGTTCATATGTGAGCTGTATTCACCAGCAGTACCACTTACTGAGCATACATGTATTGCTTCAGCCTACAATGGGACACCACAGTCGTACACAAGGAACTACATCACAACATATGCCATCCTACTATGTCTGCATCCCAATAACTGACACATCTTTCTCTGGCCTCACACCTAGGACACAAACTACCATGACAGAAACAACCTCACACTAAGCTATCACACCTTTACAGACCTTGCACACATTCACTGTCACACTCATTCCACCTCACATAGCAGGTATTGCACTGAGTACATGTGTGTGTGCATTGTATCATAGGTAGGTAATACGCTATTGGCCCTAGGGCCTAGAGCAGCCTAGCCATATGCTACCCTGGCCTTTGACACACATGTAATGTCATTTCACATGCTCCTATCAACCGGATACACAGAGGAGACTCCCAGGGCATATTACCTATCTCCCAAACAATCATCAGGGGTATGTATGACATCTGCTAATGAGGAGCCTTGTTTGTTAATGCTGGGTGGTTTAGTCCAGAGTATGGCATATTTGTGGATAGGAACCTGTACCTCCAGCATGTGCTGTTTAGTGAGGTGGCGAGGATTAGGGCCCTAGGTCATGTAGTCCGGAGGGATTGTGAGGTGTTGACATGGTGGTTGGCCGACTTCTATGGGTGTGACATACCTCTGTATGTCCGGCAGAGGTAACCTCTGGGTGGGCGGTATGCAACGCACTCTAGCTGTGGTTTTGTGAGTCAGTCTGCATACGGCATGTGTTTGAGGGCAGTATTACTCTTTGTGAGGTATGTCTGTGACCTTTCCACTTGCTGTAGTTGTCATGTGAGGAACATACCACATGGGGCATTGTGATGAGTAGAGGGGAATACTGCCTATATTTCCCTAGATGACACACCTTTTGTGATGACACGTACCACGTAGACAGATTACAAGACTAGTGTGGCACTGTGATTATCAAAGGGGAGGCTACTGTCCACCTGTGCCCCATGTTCCCTTCTGACACCTTCAGTGTTAGGCAGGCTACCACCTATGTGGTAGTTACTGGGTAAAGTGTTTTGGAATGGGGTATGGCACTGCAGTACCAACACTGGTGTTCAGTCCATGCCTTGGTCAACAGGCACCTGTTGCAGTATGTATGACCCTGTCTCTCTCTCTCTCTCTCTCTCTATATATATATATATATATATATATATATATATATATCTATATATATATATATATATATATATATATATATATATATATACATATATCTATACACATCTATACATATCTATACATATCTATATATATCTATACATATCTATACATATATATATATATATATATCCATATATATATCCATATATATATATATATATATATATATATATATTTATATCTATATATGTATATATATATATATATATATATATATATATATATATATATATATATATATATATATATATCCATATCTATATATCTATATATCTATATATATATATATATATATATATATATATATATATATATATATATATATCAATATATATATATATATATATATATATATATATATATATATATATATATATATATATATATATATATATATATATATCTACACACACACACACACACACACACACACACACACACACACACACACACACACACACACACACACATATATATATATGGGTCTACTTTTGACCTAACTTTCATTTGCCTGACACCCATTTGCCTGACCCCATTTGACTGAAATTTCATTTGCCTGACACTTCATTTGCCCGACACTTCATTTGACTGACAAGTATTATTAGCAAGAAAATGGAATATGCCCCCTTCCCCACTGTAGTGCGACCCTGGAGTTAGAATATATAGTTGGGGGGTGTGGGGGTGTGGGGGGCACATATCATATGATATTGTTAACTTTTGATGTTGTGCCCCCCACACCCCCCCCAACTATATATTCTAACTCCAGGGTCGCATCACAGTGAAGAAAGATATTCCATTTTCTTGTGTCAGTCAAATGAAGTGTCAGGCAAATGAAATTTCAGTCATTTGGTCTCAGGCAAATGGGTGTCAGGCAAATGGGAGTTAGGTCATGATATATATATATATATATATATATATATATATATATATATATATATATATATATATATATATATATATATATAGATATACACACACACACATACATGTATACATCCATTGCTGTACATTTAGATGCACATGTAGGCACATATACTGCCCACCTTTCATGGTGGGGATGTCAATTATGCAACAGTTGTGAGACATACGGTTATGTAATAATATTGCACAGTGTTGTGCAGAATGCATTTTGCTGTCCTCAGGCCATATAGCTGTAGCAGGCCCCACTGCCTGTAGCTCAGTCCCACAGCGTTTAACCACCACATGACATATACCGGCACTGCTTGCTGTCTGCAATGCCACACACTACAACCTACATACATTTGTGCACACATCAACCTTCAACAACATATATATGTCCAGCCTTCACTAACAGTTGCAGTATGTCCGTTGCCCTATGCGCATGTGCATATACATATAGATATGGACTGCTGCCACATATGGATGATTCACAGTATGTAGAGTACCCTTTATACACATCATTCGGATGCCTGCAAATACATATCTGGTACATACCTTACCTTTTTTTTTTTTTTTTTTTGGTTTTGGTTTCCTCTGTGTGTTGGTCTTTCTTTTCAGTGTCTGTCTCTTACAGCCTGTTTGTCTCCGTCTGTCTGTCTCTGTCTGTCTGTCTCTCTCACTCTCTCTCTCTCTCTCTCTCTCTCAGTTGGTGCAATGATATTATTGCATGTGTGGACAGCAAGTACAGGCTGCTTTTCTAGGTATCTGCACATGTGCATGTGATGGCCTCTGCACCAGTTGGTGCCTACCATTTAGTAATTGCATGCAGCCTGCTGTGTGGTAATTGCAGTACTCACTATGATTGCAGGACACTGCTATAAAATGCTAGGTTAGGTAGGCGTAGCCCTTTCAGTTGTGCAAGGTGGGGTCCATGTTTGTTTGCTGTGGACACTGTTGTCTCAGTCAGAAGGTTGGTATATGTCTCATATCTGAAGCTAGGGTTGCAGCCAGTGATATGCATGTTGTACTGAAACCTGACTGTTGCTTCTTCCAGTGCACTCTTCTCAGTGTGTAAGTTTACTCACACCTCCTAATGCTAACACTGGATACATGGGAGTATGTACTTTCTTTTCGAATTAGAGAATTAACTGGCATACAACTATAGTTATTGCAATGTGTTCCTATGGCTTTCCTATTTTCCCTTTACATTCACTCATTGTAATGCATGATATATTTCTTACAGCACCAAGTTATTGTATATCTGCTGTGGCTTAGTGGTACTTCATGCAGACTGGTGAGTCTAAGGTGTGGGGTTCAAGACTGACAAGGTTGTTGTATTTTGCTGCTGAGCAGTACAAGGGCCCTGTCATACACAATGACTAAGGCAATTTTAAGCAGTTGTAAGCGGGTTTGTGCGGGTTTGCGTGATGCTTAGCGAAGCTTAGCTAAGAGCACACATGCACACACTGGTGGAAACCCGCTTACTACTGCTTAAAAGTGCTTACTCCCGCTAACCCTCGCGCTAATTTCTTTTAAAGAAAAGAAAATGGGGAGATAGGAAAGTGGTGAAAAAGGGGGCACAAAGAGGGACACACAGTAGGTAAACAAGCTTGGGATGTGCAGGACGGGTGTAAGGAAGGTCCATAGCTGCCCATTTCTTTAACAGCAACAGCTATGCATATGCAATGAATTTGGAGTGAAATTTGAAACCTTCCACCCCTGGGAGAGGGGTGAGGACAACAAAGTATGTTGTACTGCCAATTATAATTATCAGCTTACATGTTTGTCCGATGGACATGTGTGCGAAATGGGCAGCTATGTATGGGGCGTAATTTTTTTGTGGGTACAGATTGCCCCTTTTTTTTTTTTCAGTTGAGAGTGGGAAGTGAGGTAGAGGAAGTAGTTATGTCCGGGGAGGTAGGTTGGGAAGGTAAAGAGACAAGACAGACAAGACGCATACAGGGGTGGTGTTTGACACATGGGGTGGGTGAACACAATTGACGGGGTCGGATGTTTGGAAATCGCAAGCCCATGAGCCCACAGATGGTAAGAGTGGAACTGAGATCCTCACCCATGGGCAGTCACCACTGAAGCTTCACAGCCCTGAGGGTGGCTGTGCTGGGGGCTGCATATGATGGGCAGGCTCACCCATGAGACATGCCACTCTCACCTCAAGCTGGTGTAGGGGATCAGCGACCGAACGCTGGATCTCCCTACGCACCACAACCCAGACCCTTCGAAGGGTGACAGGTGGCCCTTCTCCGCCCACGCTTGCATGGGGGGACAAGCCCCATCCCCTGCAGCACTTCCACCCGAAGGTGGCACAGGACCAATGGAGGAGGGGAGCCCGGGCTGGGCACCGGACCTGCTGGTGCCAGGTGCACTCGCCGGCTGAGGAGGGACAGGTGGGTCCGCTGGGACCGGCCTTCCCATACGTTCTGTGATTAGGTGTGTTTAATTACAATATAAGCAAAACAGCATTCCAGATTAGTTGTAACAGCATGCAATAATATTCCCATTAACGCAACACACCAAGGGTACAACAGTTGAACAGCAAGCATAACACATGCATATATTGAACCACAGTGGTTACTCCAACAGCATGCAGGGATGTTTGGTAGCAACAGGCCACCATGATTGTGGTGTTTAAACAGGACACATGCATCAACGTGAATGCAAATATTTATAGAACAATAGGACATATGTCCCAACAAATATTTAAGACTACACATACCCATTGAGGTGTGGAATTGCATGGTTTATGCACATACAGTAGGGTGTATAAAAAAACCTTGGTTAACATCTTATAATGACCTTTTAGTCTACACTACATTCCTAGTGACTGCAAGTGTATATCCCCCACCTGTATCATTACACTTGCCACCATACATTAGGTTGTGTACTGGGTTTGGCTAGTTCAATATATGCCTGACCTATATCTGACATACTAACTGTCCAGGATGCAGATGTTACTGCTACATATTTCTTGATTGCATTTATATTTCTTTATCTACATATCTGGGATGTTTTCACATGACATTTTTACTTCGATTTGTACAGAACCCTGTATTTCTTGACACACACTCACATTTCTGGGGAGAAAATAACATGCTACAAGTGTGCCAGGTTTACGTATTCATGCCAGCCAGTAACTGCCTGTTGTGGACTGTATATATGTTTCACAGCTACTAGTACTTCCATCACCCACTTTATATGAGACTGCACAACTCTGTGTTGCCAGCACCTTTTCAAACATTACTGTTTGTATACTGCAAGGGTACAACAACATTTCAGACTCTGTGACACAGACGCACTCTGGGTTTTAGACCTTTATTAATGACATTACACACTTTTCCACAGGCTCACTCCTTTATTTGTTTTAACTGTGTATATGGCAGACATGTTCAAGACATATAATACCTTTATTAATAGGTTAGAACAATCTTTTTTCAGGCTCACTCACTTATTTTATATAACAGTGCCGGCAGAGTTATTATTCCAGACATATGTTACCTTTCTTAATGGGTTTCTGCACTCTTTTTCTGCCTCTCTGACATTTTTATCTGACAGCACATGCAGAGGACTTATTCAGGCAATTTTTTGGCTGTATTATTGGACTACAACACTTTCTTTCATGCTCTCTCCCATATTTTATATAACAATACATGCAGAATAATCACTAACCTGCCTGGTGGCGCAGCCTTAGCAGCCTATCAGCATAAGCTTGCTGATTTGTAGGACGGTCACCTGCAGCTGTAAAGTAAATGAAGGGATATTGAGACATACCTATCCGTTGTACATACTCCATTATCAATTCTTACATACTGCATTCCATGGCTACATACTCAGTTGTGGGGCATCCCGCATCCCACGGGCCTCCTGTATCCATTAGTTCAGGCAGTCCTGCTTTCGTCTCTTCAGGTCTGCATGGTGGTGACAGACCTGCTCACCAGTCTGATGAATGCCTGTGGCACTGGTGAGGTCACAAGCTAACTGATTCTAAGCCTCTGCCTTGTACTCCGTCCCTTGGAAATGTCCCTGCAGGAGTCTTGCCTCGTGATGGTGGACAAGGAGCCAAACCATGTATTTGGACTCCTCGATGCCCCAATGTTGCACTCGGAAGTGTGTTCCCTCCCTGATACCAGACATTCTAACTGCAGATGTGAGCTACAATCAGTTATGGTGTGTATTCCCACCTGTGGGGCTTAAATATGCCGCAGTTCCCGCACTTTTTTGTGATTGGCCATTTTGTAAAATTCTCGGCTGACTGCAGACCTGCTTAGTAATGGTTAAACTACCATTCATATGTATATGACTGTTAATAGTGGCTGTTTCCCTTATGTTGTCATGGCTTAGTGGTTCTGTGCTTTGCTTCTAATGCACAGAGTCCTGGGTTTGAATCTTGTCATTCATTTTATTTTCATACTATCCAGACAGGCTAGGGGGTGTGGCTGCATTTAAGCAACTTTGCTCTACATTGCTCCTCGATGCCCTGGTTGGCGCAGTGCACACGTCCGTGCAAACATATTGCACTGGGTAAAGCGCCATTGAACTATGGGCAACTCTATTGCGCTGGGTAAAGCGCCATGAAACAATGGGCAACTCTATTGTGCTAGGTAAAGCGCTATTCAACTACGGGCAACTCTATTGCACTGGGTGAAGCGCTGCTTAACTGCAGGCAATTTTATATCAGGATCCTTTAAAATATTTATTTTGTTCACTGATACATTGGCCATTTCACTGCTTTTTGGTAATGTTTAAACATATTTGTCAGGTATTATTTCATATACTGATTTCAAAAATAAATACAAAGGGGAGTGGTGGGACTTGAACCGTGAATGCCTTTTTCTTGTGTGAACGCTCTACCATTACGCTATTGTGTGTGATTTACATTAACATTATTTCTTTTGCTCTTCCATGTCAGAATTGCTAACTCTAGCTAAGCAATGGGCACACCCGCGCACACACGCGCAAATACAGGCAGCTATTTTGGGGATTTAAAAAAAATATATTTAATGTTTTGCGTTTTAGAACTGTGATAGGGGTTTACAATATCAGGGAGTGTGGTGTTGGGTGCAGGGACATTTGAGCAGACTCGCTCTTGTGTGTGTGCTTTGTTTCATTTCAAAACACTTGCAGGGGCGTGGACATTTAGACTGCTCGGCAGTCGGACACGCCCCCTGCTTTCTTACATGGTCCGTGTAAGACTTACGGTTGAGTCAGCATGCCCTCATGCATATTCATGGCACGCTGACGTCAAACCGTTCAACTGCAGCCTACGAGTAAGACTTATTAAGTCTTACACATAGGATTAGTGAATCCGGGGGCAAGTGTTTTTCTATTGTGTACATACAAAACAAAAAAGAAAAAAGTGTCAAAACGCTGAGTAATCCACAAACTGGTAGGAAGTAGAACAAAAGAACTGTTTATTCACAGACTAAGCGCTTTCACCCTATGTCCATAGGGAATCATCAGAGTGAATTAACACAAAAAACTCTACATTTATAGAACTCTAAAATACAATACGCCCACTACCAATTATAAAATGCTGTGCCAATTAATTCTTAAAGAAATATATTTAAAAACAATCGAACACATTAATAAATGTACTATAATATTAAATAACTGGATGACTAAAATATATATAACCATGGACAAATGAATATAAATATACATAAATATGTGCAAATCCTGCTATAAATATATGTTAAGTTAAAACAGAAGTGTACCAAAGAAACGTATATGTATTTTAAACCTGCATATGTGACATTACATTGAACGCCCATGGTTCGGACCAGATCAATCTGTCTGATTCTCAGGCTGAACTACTAACACTACATTCCACACCAGGGACTTCAGGACTTAGTGTAAATAGACCAGAGGTGAACAACTGGTCTAAAAACAATGGTCGGATGAATTCAGCAAGTGGATGATTGTTGAATTTCAGTTCAATAGTGAAATTACCAGAATTACAGTCTACAGACCCCCCCGCTCAAGGGGAGGGGTATGGTACAGTCCGCACACAGCTCCATACAGCTGACAATCTTTACTTAGATTCATAGATTCATAGATTAGTACTAAGCTAACTGCCCTTGTGGGCCATTTTTTAAGCCTAGCCAATTATCCCTTGTGAGACTCAAACCCTGCACCTTGTGTTTTTAAGGCAAACACCTTAACCATTAGGCCACCCTCCCAACTGTTCATTGGAACTAAACCAAGTGCCGAAAGACTTAAGAATACGGAAATTTCTCAATGAGACAGAGACCGGATCGGTCATGCATGATGAGCTATTGGAGCTTTTTGACCGCACTGGGTTAGACCTAGTGCAGATTATTATTAGAGAAAATGATCATGAACTGTGTGTACTAGAAAAATAAATAACTTAAATAACACTTCAATAGTGACTTGCTGTTTGAAGCTAACAAGCATATATACCATTTTATTTTCATTGAAACAGACAAATATATGAAGGAAAATTTAATCAGAAAACAAAAGAAAATATTAAGAGATACTAATGATTACATGCATAAAACAGTTTACCCTTTACCTACTAAGCATGCTAAGGAACAAAATGGTTCTGCCAACAGTTCTGAAGATGAATTTAACAGGGGCAGTGAGCCATCAAGTGAGACTGTTAACAATGATTTTTTAGAACAGCCTCCACTCCCAAGAAGGTCCAAGAGAATACAGAACAGACAGCAGAGACAATGGGGGGGGGGGGATAAGGGAGGAATTCATTCTACCAACAACACCAATGGATGAACTAGGTGTTAGTGACATTATGTTGAATGGACTTAGTTCTAACTATGAAGGTCATTACAATGATGTGGTACCTGTTGACCAATATGTATGTGACTGTATTTCTAAGAATGGTTTTAATGTGTATAATTTTTTGCAGCACTCTATAAGTGAAGTGCATATGACCTTGTTTAGTAAAGGTTTTTCATTTATGCCAAGTTTAAAGCAAGATGATGTTAAAGTATTACCTAATTTTAAACTTTTTATTAGAGAAGTAAACCTGAAGTTATATTTTCATGACAAATAGAAGTCAGTTGTACTTTACGTTACACAGCTAAAAAGGAAAAGTACATTTGTCCCACCAAGTAATTTACATGTAGATGCATTTGAGACTGTTTGTGAAAATGAAATAAGATGTATTCTTAAGATTTCAGGAAAACACCAGGGGTACAATTTAACAAGAGATGAAAGGAATGTGTTGAAACATCTTAAAGAGCATAACCAGGTTAGAGTTATGAAGCCTGACAGGGGTGGGGGTGGGGGGTTCTTTTGATGGATCACCAGGATTATGTATGTAGTATTTATGAGTTGTTAAATGACACTGAAACATATGTGAGGATCTCTATTAATGAGATGAGGAGAGCATATAGTAAAATTGACTGGGTCTTACATGATTTTTTAACCCAGAATATACTTGATTATACAGAGTACAAATACATGACTGTAGATTTCCCAATAACACCCAAGATATTTGGAATTTCAAAAATCCACAAAGATTTACACCCCCCCCCCCCCCCATTTAGGCCCATTGTCTCTGCGACTGGCTCAAAAACTGAGCCTATAGCAGCATACATAGACATCTGGTGTAAAAATTGTGTACAGTATTATAAACACATTTTAAAGGATTCGTGGCACTGTTTAGAAATCTTAAGGGACACTTCCATTAATGATGACTTTTTATTTGTTACAGTTGATGTCACAAATGTATTCACCTCTATACTGCACAATCAAGGCTTGGTGCTTTTTGGAGATGCCCTGTTTGGCAAAGAGGGAATGCACAATGTGAAAAGACAGCTTTTAGTTAACTTGATGTAACTAGTGTTATTAAATAATTTCCTACTACTTGAAGGTGAAGTTTTTCATCAAACAATGGGTGTAGCTATGGGGGCTAAATATGAACCCATATATGCTAACCTGGTATTAGCTAAGTGGGAAGAAAACTGTGTTTTTGAATACAACCTGTATGCTAAAGTGATTACATGGTTAAGATTCCATGATGACATACTGCTCTTATGGCGAGGTTCAGTAGGTGAGCTTGAAGAATTTATTAGTTATTTAAATTCTACAACATCATTTTTGAACTTTACATATAAAGTTGGTAATGAGAGCATTGATTTTCTTGACATTACACTCATTTGGGATAAAAATGATAAGAAATTCATTTCTAGAGTGCATAGGAAGAAAACATACTATAATTCCCTCCTACATTACAACAGTTGTCACCCCAACCATCAAAAAAAGAGTGTAGTAAAGGGTCAAATGGTTAGGATTTCAAGATTGACAAGTAGTGAAGGTGATTTTGAAAAGAAAACGTATACTCTTGTAGGTATGTTTCAAGAAAGAGGTTACCCAGACAAGTTACTGATTAAAATTAGGAATGAAGTACCTAGAAAAAGAAAAGAAAAATTCTTACCTATCTTGCATACCAACACAGGGACTACATTCACAAAATTAAAGGTGATAGATTATGATACAGCTTTAGTATTGCCTTTTAATTATGAAGCTATACAAATACGGACTACAGTCAACAATTCATCGAACCAGATTTTAAGTCCTGACATTAAAAATATGTTAGGATTTGCCCCTAAAGTGACTTTTTCTAGAGGCGCCAACCTTAAGAATCTATTTGAAAAAATATGTAACAAGAAAATGATGGTATCTAGGATGTCTAAGTGTAACATGTGTAAGGCATGTAAGTTTATTAATACAGGGCCATACGTCATGGTACAGGGGTACCAATGTTCGATACCTAGTCCAGGCAATTGTAATTGTAATACTAGGATGGTGGTCTATATAGCTACATGTTTGTCCTGTTCAGCTTTCTATGTTAGTAAAACCACTAGAAAATTGAAGGAAAGAATATTAGAGCATGTAAGGGACATTAAAAAAGTAAGAAGGAAAGTGCACTTTATAATCATTCAGTGAAATGTGAGGGTTTCAATAAATTCTTGTTTTTTATTATTGACAGAATTGTTGACCATTTTAGAGAGGGTAATGTTAACCTATACCTAGAGAATTTGGAGTTAGAATGGCAGCTGAGGACAAACTCCACTATATCTCCAGGTATTAATGATAATATATCATTAAGTTCTGTATTGAAGTTAAGAGCATTGCAAGTTTAAGGTGACCACTAGAAATAATGTCTCTTTTAAAATAACACCCCCCCACCCCTTTTTGTAATGTCACAAATGCAGGTTTAAAATATATATATATGTTTCTTTGGTACACTTCTGTTAGTCAAGTTTTTTAACTTAATTTATTTATTTATAGCAGGATTTGCACATATTTATGTATATTTATATTCATTTGTGCATGGTTATATATATATTTATTTAGTCATCCAGTTATTTAATATTATAGTACATTTATTGTGTTCAATTGTTTTTAACTATATTTCTTTAAGAATTAATTGGCACAGCATTTTATAATTAGTAGTGGGCGTGTTGTATTTTAGAGTTGTATAAATGTAGAGTTTTTTTGTGTTAATTCACTCTGATGATGCCCTATGGACATAGGGTGAAAGCGCTTACTCTGTGAATAAACAGTTCTTTTGTTCTACTTCCTACCAGTTTGTGGATTACTCAGCGTTTTGACACTTTTTTTTTTTTGTTTTATGTGTACATGCTCCTTTGAGCAAGTTTGCTTTATTTTGTGTTTTTCTGTTATGTCAGAACTGTACTACAGAATTATTTTAAGTTTCTGTGTGATCTCTGAACTCTTGAATAGCACTGTGGTGTAATAGTATTGTCTTGTGTTTTAGTATTTATTATTAAATATTTTTAAACCCTTCTCAACTGTGGCTGGTTTATGAAGAGATAAGTTAATCTCTAGAGTACATTGCATATTTAGAGTTTACTGTCTAAGCCATTCCTATAGCTTTAGCCCTGGGCTATACTACCAATTGGATAATAATATTGCACAGTAATAATTGGACACCCTTTTAAAGGCCTTTGGGTAGCTGATAATTATTAGCTGGTGGTGGCAGTAATTACTACCATATAGTCTGGGTAAAGGGGCACAATGTGTGTGTGTGTGTGTGTGTGTGTGTGTGTGTGTGTGTGTGTGTGTTAGCTACTTGGGCAGGGTCACGAAGCACTGGTTAGATGGAGAGGGTACTGGAGGTTAGCTTGCCAGCTAGGCTGAGATCTGGACCATATAGCTGTGCCAGTGAGGAGTCTTAATGGAGACCTAGGGAGCAAGGGAGCAACCGGCCCCAGACTGACTGTGATGTCTGTGTGCACTTATGGGAAATTGTACTTTACTGTGTGTATTTGTTATCCTTTCCTCTTATATGAGACGCCCTCTCTGGTGTTAGAGATGAGGATTGAGGCTCCTTGATTGCTGGGCCAGGGCACGGGCATCACATGTGGTTTGCAGTGGTGGGATCCACTTCACATTTGTGGTGGCGGTTGATATCCACATCACATATTAATTAGTTGGCAAATACTAAATGGCTTGTAGGTAACTTGACATCTGGCCAGCATACCAAAACCAAAACCTTCCATTCTCTCATATATCCATTGTGTGACCTCAGCCTGTGAGCATAGGGGTACATAAGAGTAAAGTAAGGTCCTCAGAATATCTAGAGGCATAAGATATAAGTTTTAAGAGGAGGTGAGGGGCAATTCTCCATCCTGAGTCCACAAGGTGCTGAGAGGCCATAAAAAATAGAATGGGAAGGATACAATACTGCAACAATGATCAGCAGGATGTCTACTGTTATGTAAGTGTTTACACAACTATACTATGTCCTTTCTTGGATCACTGTTGTAGTATTTCAATAATGATGGCGATTCACATAGCTAAAAGTGGTAAACAGTGTGAAGGGGAGAAGTACAGAGAAGACAAAAATGTTAGTGCGTACATTTAATTTTTAATATGCTTTCATAACCGAATGAAATTTCAAGCATCCTTCACTGTGCATCTGTTTGTTTGCTTCTTACCTAATATTAACAGATGCTGACAGGGTGAGAAAAGTATAAGGTTTGTTCGGAGTAGAAAGTTCTATCATGGAATTTGAAACTTGTGCCTAATATGGAATGTCATAAACAGTCAGGAGATCTTAGCAAAATTAAATGCTGTAGTGTTAATTTTTAATTGGTCGGTGGTAGTTTTATAACTGATAGAATATTGTTGATTTAAATCAAAAAAGGTAGAACATAGTATGATTCTTGTAACTCAAGGAGACAGTATGTGTCTTTTAGTGCAATAAAGGAGATTGTTATTCTCTGCTAATCCATCTCATGTGAAAGTTATTTGGTACCTTAACAAGAGTAGATGGACCTGAGACAGGGGAGCTGTTCCCCATCCCTAGCAGGACATATCTGGCAAAGGAAGTACTTGATATAGAAAATGCATGTACTAGACAGGGTTTTGTAAACTTCTGAAGAGAAAACTAGGTGGATGCTTCTAGAACAGATCAGAATCAATATTTCTGAAGAAGGCACAAGAGAGAGAGAGAGAGAGATTCCTCTGGAGAAATAATCCTTCACAAGTGAAGACAGTGACTTACCATGGTATGAATAACATAAATAAATGGATTTTGAGATACATTTGGTGATTGTCCATTTGGAGATGGGGCTTTCCAGTTTACCCTACTTAATGGAGCCAAAGAGCTGGTCTGTTTTCTTAAAGTCATTTGACCTATCTAGGTCGAATCTATATTTTCTGTTCATATTCAGGGATTGGAGAAATCTCTCAACCCTGTTTTGTGAATTTGGAAAGAAGGTAGGGAAATGAGTGGTTGAGTGACAATTCATCAACCACATTGGGCACAAAAGAGGGGTTAGCCCTTATGCACATTAGGGTTTGAAGCTCAGAACTCTTCTTACAGAAGTGAGGATGATCAGCAAAACTTTGTTCAAGATACAAAATTTTAAAAAGGCAGAAACTGCTAGGTCAAAAGGTGGTAGGGTAAGTTTTTCCAATACAAAGTTGAGATCCTTGGGGGAGGTTCGTACCTCTCAACTATCCAGATTTGTATTTATTTTTTTTGCATGTTATCGGTCTGTTCCTCATAAAATTTGTGATTTTCTAAGAAATCATTGGGGACGGATGTCACTAAATAATGACATTTTAGACTTTATATCCTCCGGAAAATGCATGTCAACACAAAACCTGTTATTCTACTAATATTCTTAGTTTATAAGAGCAATAATTAAAGCCTGTCTTCTTTTTTGCCTCTTTGTCCCCCATTGTTTTTGGCATTGTCCAGATTTCATAGGTTAATAGGTTCATAGGTTGGTACAAGGCTATCGGCCCTAGGGCCTATACAAGCCTAGCCATAACAATTCCCTGGCTATTTCTTTCAACAGTATTTACTTCCGTGGACCCCTGTCTAGCAGGGCGACTGACGTGATCCTCGGGGTGAATTTCCTATCTTCCATCCAATCATCAAGGTTCCTTTTGAAGAGGGCCAAAATGGCACTCTGCTTGACATGTATGGGCAGTCTATTCCAGAGTCTGGGGAGTCTCTGGGTCAGGAACCTAGCCCTCCAGCATGTTTTCTTCATTGTGATGACAAGGTTTAGATCCCTGGAGCATGTGTCTCTGAGAGATTGGGATTTCTTTAAGTGTAGCATGTCCAACAGCTCTAGGTTTAACATGGCCTTGTATGTTAAGGAGAGATCGCCTCTGAGTAGACAATATGCAACAGAGTATAGTTGGAGTTTTTTTAGACCGTCAGCATAGGACATTTGCTTTAGGCCTGTGATTGTTTTAATGAGGTATTTCTGTAGCCTTTCCAGTTGTTGCAGATGTCTTGAGAGGTACATACCAAATGGGGCGTTGTATTCTATAATGGGTCTAATGAGGGATGAGTACAGTGGGATAATGACCTAATTTTTCTGGATGAAAAGCTCTTAGTGATGATGTGTGCTACATAGAAGGATTTACTGACTGTTGTAGCGATGTGGTTATCGAAGGTGAGACCACTGTCCACCTGTGTCCCTAAGTCTCTTATCACACTTTCAGTGTTTATTATACTGCCACCTATGTGGTAATTCACGGGTACATGTTTTTTTCCCAAAGGGGATAACTATACATTTCTTGGCATTGAGCTTAAGCCCATGGCTCTGGCACCAAGCATCTGTTTCTGTAAGGCCCTTTTGTAGAATATCCACATAATTTGGGGATTCAATAATAGCTCACAGTTTGCAGTTTTCTGCGAACTTTGTTAGACAGAGTCCCTTAGTGTTGGCCTGTACTTCAGAGAAGTAGATGCCAAACAAGAGCAGTCTCAGGACTGAACCCTGAGGTACTCCACTTGTCACTTGTCTGGAGCTGGATTTGGAGTTGGCTACTTTTACAGTGTGGGTTCTGTCAGTAATCCAGTTGGCAACCCATCGAGTGGTGTAGGGATTAATGCCCAGCTTAGTAAGTTTATCTATGATTCCAGAGTGGGGGATGGTGTTGAAGGCTTTGGCGAGGTCCATATGGGCTGTGTGGACCACCATACCCTTGTCCATGGCTCTAGAGACTGATTTCTTACTCTAAGGCCTTGAAAGGTATGGAGGAATAGCTCTCCTAGTTAAATTCAAGTGAAGGTTGTCTTTTAAAACTGATTTATTTTGAATCTGGAGCGCAAGTGGGGTTTAAGGACAAACAGGCAAGTGGGCCTTGATGGAGGTAAAGGTTAGCCCAATTTTTAGTAACTAACACAAATAAGACACAATAATAGGAACACTGACCTGAAAGGGGCCTCATCCTTCTTAAGACACCAGATTGAAAATCTTTTCAATATGGAGATGTAAGATTTTCTTGTAGTAAGTTTTCTCAACTCCTGGAGCACCTGAAGCACATTCTCAAAACATTAATGTCTGAAATTAATTAAGACTGTGTCATCCAAAAAGTCAGAATGAGAACTTGTAAGTTGGGATGAATTAGAGGGCACTTTATTGTGTAAACACGTCCACTTTCTTGGGTAACTTAAAGTGATGACCCCTGGCTAGGTGCATGAAATGGCAAACTCTCCTCCTCCCAACAAATTCCAACACATGTGAGAGATGCAACCATATAGCCAAACTGGAGGCTAAGCTCTCTCAACTCAGTACTGGCATAACCAGTCAGGAGGAGAAGGAAACCATACTCACTACAATTCCAGTCTCACATAGACCTACCACGACAGCAAACCAAACACATAATCACACAAAAACATACTCGGAGGCTCTAAATAAAGATCTGCCGAAGCAGCAGAGACCTCCAAAGCAGACACCCAAGCAGCCGCTACCCCAAAACAAAACACGTGCAACACATATCTCACAAAGCCAGTGTGCCAAACAGTCACAGCCCTTAAGACTAAACAACACACCTGATACACTTGTAATAGGTGACTCTATCATCAGGCACACTGACGTCCCGCTCACCAGGCTGAACAAGGAGAGGGTCATGGTGAGCAGCCTGTCGGGTGCTAGGATCCGCCACATAACACAAGCACTCAGGTCACTCCAAGGCAAGTACAAATATGACTCAGTCATTGTCCATGCTGGTGTGAATGACCTGAGACGTACCTCCCTGGACTACATGAAAAGAGACATAAAGGAGCTCTCTGAGCATGTAGCCCAGGCCGGTATGACCCTGACCTTGAGTAGCATCTTTACCCTCACCAAGAATGATGCCACAATATGAAGACAAGATGATCAATTTCAACAATTGGCTTAAGTACTGGTGTCATTCAAAGGGGATCCAATGCCTGTCAGCTTGGGATGATATGCTCGACAAGCCACGATGCTTCGCTAGGGACGGTTTGCACCTGTCACCCCTGGGCTTTCAGATATTGGCAAAGGCTCTTGCTACCCCCATAGTGCCTTTTTAGGCAAGGCTCAAAGACAAACCCACCTCCATAGGTATCACAAGGGATAAGAAACTAAGAGTAATGCTACTCAACGCCAGAAGTCTAAACCTCAAGATGCACGCATCGAAACTCTCCTTAGCATGGAGAACATCGATATCTATGCAGTAACAGAAACCTGGTTCAGGGCTCCCGAGAGCACCCCAGCACTACCAGGTTATCGTCATACCATGCTTTTCGCCCCAAAACTTGGACCGAACCACAAAAGGAGGGGGAGTATCAATATTCATCAAAGATACCCACACCTCCAGGTTGGTGGCAAAGCACGAAGCATCAGAGACTATCCATGTGCAACTAACAGTGGGTAAAACTGCCTTCCAGTTTATAGCCTGCTACAGACCACCCTCCCAAACCCAGGAACCCCACTCGGCCTTCCTGAGAACACTGGAAAATATGAAGGTCTCTCCAAACACCATTATATTGGGCGACTTCAACTACCCAAACATAGACTGGGAGCATTACTCTAGCTCCAACACCCTAGCCCAAAGGTTCCTAGAATTTATAAACTCAAATGCTATGGAACAACTTGTTACCACTCCCACAAGAGGGAAAA
>NC_056743.1:1628164235-1628222669 GCF_019279795.1 Protopterus annectens | reverse complement strand
ATTGTCTTCAGGACAGCTGGGTGGGGTTATTGTGTGTGAGGGTGCGGTCTGTAGCATGCTACAGACTGCACAGCAGTCTTGCCTGCAGTTAGTTGCACATGTGTGAACTCCAATGCCTTGTGCATTGTCAGTTACCTGTACGTATGGGTGTCTGTGCTGACTATGGATACTCACCCTCCTTTTCTGTTTCATTCCAGGTGTTGGGGCCATGACACATGATAATTGGTATAACCTGGTAGTGCTGGTGTGCTGTCAGGAGGCTTGCAGCAGGTCTCTGTCACTGCACAGACATCGATGTTCTCCATTCTGGGGATGGCCTCGGGAGCATACATATTGGGGTGTACACATCTGGCATTGGCAGCATTTCCCTTATGTTTCTTCCCACTTATGTTTTCTAGGGTGGTGGGTGAGTCTTTTCAGCCTTGCCTACAAAATGCTCTATGGAGGTGGCACAGGCCTTATCCAATATTCAGACGCACAGGGGTAACAGGTGCAGGCCATCCCAAGGACAGCTGCGTGGCTTGTCAAGCATGACATCCCAAGTGGACAGACATTGCATCCCCTTGGAATAACACCAGTAAGTGTGCCACTTGCTATGACTGCTCGTTCCATGTTTATACTGTGGCCTTACTCTTGGTAAGGGTAGGATGCTGCGAACGGTGAGTGTCATACTGGGCTGGACTACATAATCAGTTAGCTCATCTATGTCTCTTTTCAGGCAGTGTAGGGCGTTACATCTCAGGTCATTCACACCAGCATGGACTATGACTGCATCATATGTCTACTTGCTTTGGAGTGACCTACATACTTCTGTTATGTGGCATATTGTGGCAGCCTACAGGCAGCTTACTGTACCCTTTCCCTTGTTCAGTCTGGTGTGCGGGACAGCAGTGTGTCTGACTATGGAGTCACCTATTACAACTGTATCAGGCATGTTGTTTCTCATTCTAGCCTGTGACTGTTTGGCACACCATATTTGTGTGCTATGTGTTACATGTGCTATGTTTGGAGGCTGTTTGATTGGGTGTCTCCTTTAGAGGCCTCTGTTGGTGTGCTGTGTTTGTAAAGTGTGCCTCCGGGAATGTTTGTCTGTGTTTATGTGTTTGATTTGCAGTTGTGATAGGTCTATGTGGGACTGTGTTTGTGGTGTGTGTGGTTACCTTCTCCTACTGACTTGTTTTGGGAGTACTGAGTTGGGGGAGCTCAGCCGCCAGTTTGGATGGATGGTTGCATCTCTCACATATGTTTGTATTTCTTGTGTGGTGTTGGGGGTTGTCTGTGTACTTGGGGCAGATGTGACATTGCCTCAGCATTCACAGATTCCACTTGTTGTGGCTGGCCTTAGTGGATTGCATGTGTGGACAGATCCTATTGCCATACTACTGATCAGTGATTACTTCATTGTTCATGTTTGCTCTATCATGTAGTGGTTTCCTCATTTTCTTGCATGTTTTGGTTATGGCTGGTGTCCACCATGCCAGATTTAGGCACTGTGTCTTGTTTTAATTTAGGACTGCATACTCCAAGCATTCCTGGCAGTGTTCATGCCATGGCTGTATTACAGGTTCTGGGGTGTGGCCCATATTGTGCACCTGCACGAGACCTTTAATGGATTCCACATCAGTTTGGAGGAGTGCAGATATTGCTTAACACATGTTTTCCACTGTGGTTTCCCGGCCAGGGACTGTGGTCGGGATCTTTATATCTAGTGTGATTACTCTATGGTCTGGTTTTACCAGTGAGCAATGCACTTCTCATCTTGACATCCAGTACCCATGTTGCTGATTATCACATCCAGTATGCTTACCCCTTCTGTGGGAGTGGTACATTGTTCCTGGGCCTTTTGGTTTGTGGGTTCTATGACCCTTTGTCCGACACTGTTGGAGCTAGTATAATGCTCCCAGTGTATGTCTGGGTATTTGCAGTCACCCAATATAATGTGGGTTTGAGGACTTGATATATTCATGTATTCCAACATAGGCCGGATGCAGTTCCTGGTGTTGGGACAGTAGTCTGTAGCAGGCTATACACTGGGGGGCAGTTGTAGCCACTGTTACTTGAGCATGGCTAGTCCATGCTGCTTTTTGTTGTGGTACCGACATGGGGGTGTGGTTATCCTTGGGAATTCTTGCTAGTCACCCTCATTTTGTAGCTTGGTCCAGGTTCTGAGGCTGTACAGCACAGTATGAGGTGTAACCTGGTAGTGTTAGGGTGCTGTTGTGAGCCTTGCCTCCGTTTTCTGTTACACCACAGTTATCAACATTCACCATACTGGGTGTGTTTAGACTGCATGCATCTTGCTGATTCAACTTATCCCTTATCTTATTCTTATCCCTTCTGGTACCTCTGGAGATAGGTTTGTGTTTTGAGCCTTACCTATTCAGGGTGCACTGTGGGTGAAAACAGCCTTTGCCAGTATCCATACGGCCTGCACTGATAGGTGCACGCCAGTCCTAGCAGGTGGTGCATCATGTCATGCTCAGCATGTCATCCCAGACTGGCACACATTGGGTCCCCTTCGGATAACTGCGATACTTCAGGCAATTGTTGCACTTGGTCATCTCGTTGTCATGTTGTGGCATGATACTTGGTGAGGGTAGGATGTTAGTCAGGGTCCTCAGGTGTGCATATGGTACTTGGTGTTACATTACTTAACACATAGCATTCATGCCTCAGGTGGTGCAGCAGGGCTGCCTCTGTCGGATGCATATTACACTTCCCTGTACATGTTTGAGAGCAGGTTGTGTCACGTTAGGCATCCATTTTACTATATGAGTGAGTCAGAGAGGGGTATCATTCCCAGGGTTCCTACTGAGCCAGTGTATGTGCTATGCGTTGCCTCTTTGCCAAGGCCAGGGCATACTGGGCACGCCTCCTTCTGCCTACTGGGGCAGGCTCAGGTTGTTCCTCCTCCGAGTCACGCTCTGCCTGTGATGGCCTTGGCAATGGTGGGGGGCTGTTTGTCCCTGCCCTATGCTGGTCCTGCTGCAGCTGTTTTCGCAAGATCATATTATGTAGCATGGCACATACCATGACAATTTGGGTACATGTAGTTGGTATGTACTGCAAGGCTCCACCAGATGTGTCCAGACACCGGAACCGTGACTTGAGCAGCCCAAACACACGCTCTATCACATTACATGTTTGTGCATGTGCCTCATTATGGCGTTCCTGTTCAGGTGTGTGTGCGTTTCTGATAGGTGTCATCAGCCACGGCTCCAGTGCATAACCTGCATCCCCCACTAGGTGTCCGTGTGGGATGTCCCCATTGGCAAATGTCTGGTACAGCTGCGTCAAATGCCAGATGTGGGAATCGTGATAACTCCCAGGGCAGCCAGCACACACATTCATTATTATTCCCTGGGCATCACACACGACTTGGCAGTTGATGGAGGGGAAGCCCTTGCGGTTTATGTAGGCCTTACCCCGCTCTCCTGCTGGTGCTTTGATGCATATGTGCGTGCAGTCTATAGCACCCAGTACCTCAGGGTATTCCGCTATTTGCTGGAAGAGACGCATATTGCTGGCCAATACCTCACAGGCATTGGGGAAATATACATGATCACCGACATGTGCTGACATGGCATCCAGGAACTGGTGTAGTACCCTGGAGGCTGATGCCTGTGATATCCCCATCATATCACCAGTTGGTCTCTGGAAGGTAACTGTTGCTAGTATTCTTAGGCCAACACATACCTTGGTTTCCACTGGGATGGGTTCCCCTCTGTTGGTTCTGTGTGTGAGGCGTGGCCTGCACAGCTCGACAATCTGCTGCAGGAGCTCTCTGTCCACTCTATAGCGCTCTACAATCTCCAGCTCATGTAACCCGTGGTAGGTGACCCTGGGCCTGTACACTCTTCTCCGTCTCCTCACTGTGGGGTTGTCTGGCACCTTCTGCATTGTCACCACCCTCAGCAAGTCGCCTATGTCTCATTATGACAGCTATGGCAGCCCCTAGCATTTCTGCTCTGAGTTCAGCTTTTTCAGTTTTCACTTCTATTAGCTTACTCCTGTCTTGCAGTGTCTCTTATTGAGAACATCCTGCACTACTGTTTGCAGAGTTTTAAGTGCTGGGCTGGGCTACTATTCTGCCTGTGTAATTGCCTGCTTCTAATTATTTTCACCTGCTAGCTTCAGCAGTTATCCCTGCTAGCTTCCTATTAATTCTGTTGCTTCCTTTTTCCTCTCTGTTTCCTCAGGGGGGAGCAGGTTGCATACTATGTGAAACATGCTCACAGTGGCTTACACGCGCACACGTGCTTACACGGTTAAGGATCTTCTTATTCAGGTTTACACGCGCGTACACCCGCGCAAACACTGTTACACGTCTGCCAACAGCCTCCTACATCCTCAGACTGCCTTACACGTGCGCACACCCACGCAAACAGTGTTAAACATCTCCCAAAACGCTCCCACATGCTCACACTGCCTTACACGTGCGCACACTGCCTTACTCGCGCTTCATTGCACGCGCAATCTTGCACGGCCAGCAAGAAACTTTGGTCTAGGTAACAGTGTACACCTTCCATTTCTTGTCTTTCCATGACTTCTCTAGTGGCACACCTCTTTCCATGATCTGTGCCTGTCATCTGTCATGTTACACTGGCCTCCAATGAACTGCGTTTCTGTCTACCATTCCCCCCTGTGATGTCACCTATCTCCTACTCTGTTCCTCCCCCTTTTCTATCTCTTACACTACTCAGACAGTGCTCATTTGCTATGTGACTGTGGGATTCAGTATCCTAACCCTCATTTACATGAGATTGCCTACTAATGCTTAGTTACATGTCTTAGACTCAGCTTCCCCCCTTAGCAACCTCTACACGGTGGCCATGTTGGTTTTTGTCTCCTGGTCCGTGCATTGTCATTCCATGTATTGCATTACACCCACATTTGTGGGTTTATAACCTTCTTTTTTATAGTTTTATACAGCACAGCCCGTTTGCGCGGGGCTGCGCTGGGTTTAAACATCGGCAATTTCCGAAAAAAAAAAAAATATTTTTTATATATTTGCATCGGGTTATCTTGCCAATGGCCACATATTTGGCCATTGGCATGCTACCTGACTCATATGCAACCTTTTTTTGGAGCTGACATCGCTCCGTTGTTGATTTTGCAGAGATATACTCAGTTGTCAACTGAGTACATTTCTGCAGCTAAAACGTCTCCTACACGGACTGGTTTCTGCTTCGTGGATCGCTAATATACCTCATTTGCATACCTTTCGGATGCAAGTGAGGTATTTAGCATGTCCACGCCCAGTCCGTGTAAGAGACGTTTTAGCTGGTCTCTTACACGGAGTTTAGGGCTGTTTTTGGATCGCGAGGCTTGCATGGAGTGTTGCACGTCTCTTACACTCCGTGCAAGCCTTCGTGAATCCTGCCCAAATTTGCTATCCATTGTGTTGCATAGGGAGTTATATGATATGTTTCTATATAATATCTTCTTTGACATTTCCATAGTTTGCTTTTATACATTTGTTGACTAGTTGCCTGTTCCCTCATCACCTTCCCCTGCGTCATAATCTTATTTTCTTTTCTTTCTGCCAGTTCATCTTGTGTCAGCCATGAGTATGTGTAAGGTTTTTAATCCATGTGTATAGAAAATCCAAAGTAATGCAAGACACAATAACCCGAAACAAGTATTCATTTCTCTGCACAGTTTGTGTTTGTAACGTAAGGTCATTATTTACATAACACTGAGCTTGGAGATGATTTTGATGAAAATTCTAATTAATCTTCAGACCTTTCTTTGGAATTGTATACTTGTCAGTCAGAGAATGATGTTTTATCATTTTCAGATATTAATAAATTCATTATTGGTAATTTCAGTAATTTTATGCCTCTTTTTAAGAATAAGTCTATTGGCATTTTTTTGTTATACATGATATTGTGATATTTAAATAATTGCAACTTTTCAATAGTAATTTATACTTTGACTAAGGGAAAGTAGTGTGAATGAAAGAGTTTATCTATTGATCAAGAATATGTCATTAAACCAGCCATTTAAGGTGATTCAATTGTTGTGATCCAATATACACAATATTCCCAGATGACTTATGATCATCTGTTAGACAGGATTACATACAAAGTACAAGCTGATGAATATTTGAGTGCTCAAGAATAAGAAGTTATGTACCTACCATAACGTTCCATGTTAGTTGTCTTCTTCTCGCCTTCTTTCTTGCTGGATGGGTTCGGAGCCGATCCTCGGCTCCAACTCGGCCAATACTAAAGCTCGAGAGCTAATTCCACCGGCTCGAGGCTCCCCTATATCCCACAATGCTAGGCGGTAACTACTCAGATCTCGTTTGATAGCTATACCAAGCAACCCTAGTCTCCATAGAATGGAGAAGGGAAACCCACCTCAATAACAACCTGTGAGAAAGGTATCGCAGACCTAACAAAGGAGAAAAGGAGGTGGAAGAACGTGTGGGAATGACGACTTCCAGAGGAAGATCACAAACTGAATTCCTATCGGTCTGTCCAGGCTTGGGGGAAGGAGGGTGGGATGCAAGAAAGAAGGCGAGAAGAAGACAACTAACATGGAACGTTATGGTAGGTACATAACTTCTTAATGTTAAGTTGTCTATCTCGCCTTCATTCTTGCTGGATGGGACCGCGTCCCTAGCACCTTATCCCGGGTGGCCTATCAGAACAGACTCTTGAGAACAGTGGAACCAAAGTTGGAACGGTTTCCGGAGACCATGTCCAATTTGTAATGTGAAATGAAGGTATGAGGAGAAGCCCAAGTGGCTGCTGCACAAATGGAATCTATTGGCAGCCTATCCTGAAAAGCTACGGATGTAGCTAATGCCCTAGTTGAATGAGCTCTAGGTCTTGAAGGTAGTTTTTGATGTCTGATCTCATAGATTAAGGTAATTGTAGAGGTGAGCCATCTAGAGAGGGATACTTTAGTAACAGGAAGGCCCAATTTCCCTTCCGCATATGACAGAAACAGTTGATCAGATTTCCTGAATTGTTTAGTCCTGTCTAAGTAATATCTAAGTTGGCGGCGAACATCCAGAAAATGTAGCTTTTGTTCCGACCTGTTTGAATAGTTAGGGAAAAAGACGGGGAGATCAATAATTTGGTTTAGGTTTGCTTGAGAGCAAACCTTAGGTAAAAAGGATGGATTAGTACGGAGGGATACCCTATCTTTGTGAAACACTAAGTAAGGAGGACGACTGCACAGAGCATGGAGTTCAGATACCCTTCTCGCTGAAGTTATAGCTACCAGAAAAAGTATCTTCCAAGAAAGCAACTTCAGAGAACATGAAGCCACCGGTTCGAAGGGGGGAAGGATTAAGGATGCCAGAACCAAGTTCAAATCCCATTGAGGTGGGGGATCTTTGATTGGAGGTTTGAGAAGAAATACGCCCCTTAAAAAGGCTTTACAGAATTTGTGAGCCATGATGCTAGACTCCGAGACACCTACATGAAAATTAGATATGGCAGCCAGTTGAACTCTAATGGTAGATGCAGATGATCCTAAATGAAAGAGCTCTGCTAGAATAGACTGGATAGGTGCAGTAAAGGGATCTATGTTTTTTGATGTTGCCCAAAAAGAGAAGCGTTTCCATTTGCTACTATAAATCTTCCGGGTAGAAGATTTATGAGAGGATATCTCGGACCGAGCGAGATATTGAGGGAAGCCTGGCTAAGGTTGGAATCAGAGGAACCACGCTGTGAGGTTTAGAGAATGCAGAGATTGGTGCAGCTGACCCGATTGGTGGGTTAACAGATCTGGTACTGGGTCCAGATGCCAAGGCTGCTCCAAAAGGTAACGATGAAGAAACGGAAACCATATCTGTCGAGGCCAGTAAGGGGCAATGAGGATCATTGTCACTCTCAAAGCGATGGCTTTCTGAATTAGTTGAGATATCAGTGGAAAAGGGGGAAAGGCATATAGAAGTCCCCGGGGCCAATCGTGGACTAGAGCGTCTCTGGTGGTATGGCCTGGTAACGGGAAGAGAGTGAAGAAGTTGTGACACTTGCTGTTTTGGGGAGTAGCAAAAAGATCGCAGCAAGGGTGGCCCCATCTTAGGAATACTTCTTCTAGAATTGATTTCTTCAGAGACCACTCGTGAGGCATGAGAATTGCCCTGCTCAACTTGTCTGCAATCACGTTGGATTTCCCGGGAATGTGCATTGCTATCAGAAAACGCTGAGAAGAGATTGCCCATTGCCAAAGTCTGAGTGCCTCTCGACATAAAAGGTATGATCTGGTTCCGCCTTGTTTGTTGATGTACCACACTACGGACGTGTTGTCCGTCTGAATTGCAATAGTCCCAGTGGGAAGAGAGTCGTGAAGGGCTTGCAACGCTAAAAGCACTGCTCTCATCTCTAAGACATTAATGTGCAAGTGGCACTCGAAAGGTTGCCACGTGCCTTGGACTGTCCTGCCCTGATAATGCCCCCCCCACCCAATCAGGGAGGCATCTGTTGTCAACGTGGCGACTGGGAGGGGGAAGAGTGAAGGGTCTTCCTCGGAGAACCTGAGGTGATGTGATCCACCAAGACAGTTGATTCTTGCATGATTGAGTTATCAATATGGTATGGGACATCAGGAGCTGTTGGAAGGACCATTGAGTAAACAGCATCCATTGGAGGATCCTCATGTGGAAGCGAGCTAAGGGGAGAAGGGGAATAGCTGCTGCCATGAGTCCTAACACCTTCAAAACTAGTCTGGCTTTGACTTTGTTGCATTGTAAGAGAAGGGAAACTTGTTTTCGAATGTCTGACACTCTCTGCTCTGTGAGTCTGGCTGAAAGATTGAGTGTGTCTAAGGTGGCGCCTATAAAGGTAATAGATTGACAAGGCGACAAGGCAGATTTTTCGAAATTTATTGAAATGCCTAGAGCTTGGCAAGTTTGGATGGTGAAGTCCGTGGATAGAAGAAGTTGATGTCTGGTGGTGGTGGTAAGGAGCCAGTCGTCTAAATATGGAAACACCTGGAATCCTTGACGTCTCAAGTGAGCCGCGACCACTGCCATGCATTTGGTAAACACACGGGGGGCTGTAGTGAGACCAAAGGGCAGGGCTCTGAACTGGTAGTGACTGGCTCCCAGCCTGAAGCGGAGAAACTTCTGGAGCGTCTGTTCATCTTGATATGGTAGTACGTGTCCTGAAGATCTATCGAGCACATCCAATTGTCCTGACCCAAGAAGGGTAGAATGGACTGTAGCGTGACCATCCGGAATTTTGTTTTCCTGACATACTTGTTTAAGTTGCTGAGATCCAGTATGGGTCTCCAGTCCCCTGTTTTCTTTGGTACCAAAAAGAATTTGGAGTAGATTCCGGATCCTTGCTGGTCTGCTGGGACTGATTGGATAGCTCTTTTTGATAGCAGCTTTGAAATTTCTAATGCTGCTTGTTCCCTTAGACTGGGTGGAACGTCTGGAAGGGATCCTTTGGGTTGGGATGGGATGTGAATAAAGGGAATTTTGTAACCCTTGGATATGATCGACTGTACCCATTTGTCTTGAGTAAGGGAAAGCCAGGCTTTTGGGTACAGGGATAACCTTCCCCGACTGCCTCCAAAGGTGGACAGCCGGGCAGCCCCTCAGGGATGCTGAAAGGGTTTATCAGAGAACGTTTCTCTGCTACCCTGGTTTTGCGGACCTCCTCTGCCTCTAGGGTGGCATCTATTGTTATTCCCCCCTCTGCCTCTAGAGGGGAATCGACCTTGTGCGTCAGATGAGACTCCCTGGGATTGTTTACGGAACCACATCTTTCCTCCCCTCTGACCTTTGGGATAGGGTCTAGAAGGGGTAGAAAAACGGACTCCTACAGCAGAGAGAGTCTTACCTTCTACCTCACACCTGATCAATGTATCCTTCACCTGTGGACCAAACAAGGATGATCCATCAAAGGGAGGATTGGTAAAGGACGCCTTGAAAGGGTCCGCAAAGTTGCACAGCTGCATCCAGGCGTGACGTTGTAAGGCAACACCTGTGCCTGCGGCTCTACTCGCCCCATCCGCAGCATAAGAGATAAGCTGCATGGAGGAGTTAACGATGGAATTCAGGGTTGCCAACTGGGAGTTCATTCTGTCTTGGAACCCCTCAGCTGTAGGATCCTTTATCACTTCACTCATATCCTTGAGTAAATCTCTCTGGAGACGAGTGAAGTGGCATAAGTAGTTCAGCGACCACATTGAAAAGGTCACTGATGAGAACATCCGTTTACTGTACCTGTCCATGGTCCTAGATTCCTTATTAGGAGGATGGACAGGAACCGAAGGATCGGCTAACTCCTTCTTAGTGGCCGCGGCCACCACCATGGCATCAACAGGGACACCTCTGGATAAAAAATCTTTATCTCTAGGGGCAGTAATAAACTTAGATGGCCTCCTCGGGGTGGGTTCCACTGAATCAGGAGCCGTCCAGGCCTTCCTTGCCACCACTTCCATAAGGGGGTCAAAGGGAGGGGACACCCAGGAGGTAGAAGGGCGAGAGCCAAACGCCTCAAGATACACTGACTCATCCTCCGAAGGGTTAAGGGCTAGCCAGTTCCCCCTCTGTTTCAGGATCTCAAGGATGTCAGCAAAGGAGACATCCTCAGAGGGGGATCGAGGGGAACCTTCAGATTCCTCTAAGTCAGTGTCAGAGGTGATAGACTCAGGGGAGTCAATGTGCTTCCTCTTGCACTGCCTCTTCCTAGGGGGATCTCCTACCGGGTCAGGAGAGGCCTCGGATGAGGAGGAAATTCCCAATGGGGAAACTTGAGGAGTTGGCTCTCTGTGATGTAATGCAAGGGGGTGGATTGAAATCACCGCAGGCACTGAAGATGGAGGGGCTGACGGAGCTGACTGTGTGGCAGACCCTGGTTCTAGCACACTGCGCATGACCTTGAAGGCACCCCTATCAGGCAAGGCCGGAGGTCCCCGCTCCGAAAAGACAAGGACCCCCCCGGCACCGACAGGGATGGCTCAGAGGCTGATGTCGGAGCCGAACTCACCAGTGCCGAAGCCCCGAGAGGGAGAGCGGGGTCAGACAAGGGTCCGATGCCACTCGGAGCCGACGATGGAAGCTCGGTGCCGAGATCCCTCCAAGGAGGAGATCGGAGCAGACGACGGAGCCAAAAGGAAAGGTATCGGATCCAACGCACCGACAGTCATGGCTCCGACGAGCCCTGGCTCCGAACTCAAAGGAGTCAGAGGAGGAATACATTGGGGAACGGAAATAGCTACTGACTGCTGAGTTGGGCTATGCAGCATTTGGGCCAGTGCCTCGGACTTGAGAAGTCTGCTCACTACCCTTTGCAAATCGTGGTCAGATAGCCTGGAAGACCATGAGGAATGTGTTCTATGGCTCCGTTCAGAAAGAAGAGGGGATCCTGGTGCCGAGTGCATGGAGCCAATAGAGGGGGATCTAGATCTCTTCCTAGAAGGTTGCTCTGATAAGAGTATCGGAGCCAACGGAGTCTTATCAACCTCAGCTCCAGCCGGAGCCGAGGTAACAGTATGAGGCTTGGAAACATCGGCTCCGGCCGGAGCTGATGCTGAAGCAGACTTTACATTTCCAGAAGTCGACTCAGAAACCGGAGCCGACTGTTTGGAAGTCTTAGAAGGCTTCCACGACACAGACTGAGTCGCGGGGCCTTCAGGCTTTAATAAGCCACACAAGATTAATTTATTCTTGCATTCCTGCAGGACTCTAGGGCTAAAACCATGGCAAACAGCACAAGAGTCCTGCAGGTGCAAAGGTCCCAGGCAATACACACAAGAAGTGTGACCGTCTGTCAGAGACATTTTCTGACAGCACGAGTCACACTTCTTGAATCCTGAGACCTTAGATTCCTTAGACATAATAAAAGGTCCAAGAAAACACACACACACACACACACACACACACACACACACACACACACACACACACACACACACACACACAGGCCTTAATTAAAAATAAATTACCAGTCACACAAGGGGACTAGAAGAAGGAGGGGGAAGGGGCCTAAGGCCTAAAACTAAAGGGGAATAAAAGAAGGAATTAAGGGCAACAAAGTTGTCGAACCAGGAAAAGGGGAATTTAAAACTAAAGGTTTTAGTAAAAAAAGGGTACTAGGGGTCTAAGAATTGAAAAATTTAGAATTAAATTCTTCACTAACCTGCCAGAGCCGGTAGAAAAGCACCTCGTCAGCTAAGCGGCAAACGAGATCTGAGTAGTTACCGCCTAGCATTGTGGGATATAGGGGAGCCTCAAGCTAGTGGAATTAGCTCTCGAGCTTTAGTATTGGCCGAGTCGGAGCCGAGGATCGGCTCTGAACCCATCCAGCAAGAATGAAGGCGAGATAGACAACTTAGCATCAATGTGTTCTGTTAGCTGATAAATATTATAGACTGGGTTTTTTGATGATAAAATGAAGAAATGTCTTGCCTCATCCAATTAAGACTGTTTCCTGTTTGCCCAAGATACACAATGACTGTGTTCATCCACCAGGAAGATCTATTGTTTCAGGGTGCAGCAATTTTTTTGGAAGTCTTGGATAATTTCATAAATAGACTCATGTTAGAAATTCCTATATTCTGTTGAAAGTTGAATGTCGAAAAATTTGAGATGGGTGTCTGGCATGTTTTGGATTACATCTGATGTTTGGAGCTGATAAACAAATACTGAACACAAATTTTGGAATGAATATGTTATAAAAGTGGTTTGGTGATTTTTCTTTTGCTCATTTTATTGTTGAGGCTACTTATTTTTGTTTGAGAAATAACTGTTTTCCTTTTTGTAGGACAGTGTTATCAACAGATGAAAGGCACTGCTATGGATTACATTTCTTCTATCATCTTACACAAATTTATACATGAGGTTATTTAAGTAATAAGTTACACATGCTTCAGAATTGTTTAGACAACAGGTGGTTATAGATTTTTTAGCACTGATGATTTAATATTTATTTGTAATGGGGATATTCCTGAAGCTCATACTCTTCTTGTTATGATAATTCTAATCAGTTTGATATTAATTTGAATTTTGAAACTAATTTAGACAAATTTCACTTTCTAGATTTGACTTTAGTGGTTCTGAGCAAGTTGATGTCTGTTCTAGATTATATACGGAACCTTACCAATACTGGAGTGTTTTTACATGGTCATTGTTTTCATCCTGCACACATCTTATATTCTTTTCCATAGGGTGACCTATTACATGTTGGGATGGCTTGAAGTTACTGAGGATTTTTTGGAAGAATTTCTAAATGTTGTTTGAATGATATATCTGATGCAAAGTCAGCCTTTTGTTGGATAAGTCAAATGGATAAAAGCTCTTTATTAACATGTTGCACTCAGTGATATCATGAAAAGTTTGATAGAAGACAGGTGAATGAAAACTTTGGTTATTATGTGATGGAATATGATATATTAAGTGAGAATATACAAATTTCAGTCTCAAAAGAGGAGAAATAGCATAATTGATGATGTGGAAATGAAAATGTATGTTAATTCTAAATTTAAATTTGAAACAAAATCAGTTCACAGACTCCACTGGCAGCAAACTAGGTTAAGGAACAAACCCAGAAGGTTGAATTGTCACATAAAATCCTTTATTTGCTGAAAATAAAAATTCAGTTTAGCGCTTTCGTTTAAACCATATGTTAAACTTCATCAGACAGTTGGTAATTTTGAAATCACTTCCTGTATAGACTTCTTGTAACATTGATTGTTGAATCAACTCATGAATATTAATAACATTTAAATACTTCATCTCATAAATATGAAACACACATTCTAAAAAGCACCCGCCTGTCACTCTATTGTTATCAAGCTAATAGTGACCTGCAAATAGAATTCTTAACTTCTTACATATATGCACAGTAAAAGACCACTACTAGAACGTGTTTTTATAATAACATACTTCTAAAAAGTATATGCTCTATATTCAATAAAAACAAACTATACATAGTTCTGAATGAGTCCATGTCTGATTAAAGAAGTGTTGCTTAGGTTACTACACCAATATCAAACATGCACTCTTTTTTATATGTAAAAAATAAATGCATATAAATATATATTAAATAAGTTAAATATTGAATAAATATGTAAAAATGTAAAAATATATATATGTATATGTATAAAACATATCATATATATGTAAACTATGTAGGTGAAAAATGTGTTCTGAGTTTACATTGTGTTTTTTGCATTTTCTAAATTTAAATTTGCATTTCATCAAGGCAGAAATTTGGCTGACATTTAGATCCACAGTTTTTTAAAGGCCTGGTATGAAGATGCGCAGGGCTGTTCAAAAATTTGGTACATTGAGGGAAGATTCATTGTAATGTCTTCCAGTTTATAGTGCCTAGATTTCTTTGAATTAATGGTGTTAGAGCTGATGTTCATTATTTGTATTCGTGTACAACAGAAGTGGTCATTTATGCATTTAAATGCTTATGTGGTGTCACCGATGATGGTGAGATCAAAACAGAGTTTAAAATCAGAATTCAAGAGCACATAAGGGACATTAAAATAATAATGAGTGTAGTCCTATTGTTTTACACTATGTTAAACATCATAAATCTGATCCTACTGGAACACAAGTTATCTTGCAACAATGTTATAAAAGTGTATGTAAAGGTAAAAATCTTAAACAGATTTTTCAGAGGAAAGAAGCCACTTTTTTATTAAATTTGGAACATTAGTACCTACCTAATGGACTTAATGTTGGCATGAATTCAAAGGCTTTGATTAATTAACTTAATTATTTAGTTGTTTTTTTAATTGTTTATGCTATTTAAATGTTTTTCTCATTGTTGTTAGTTTCCTTTGAGGGTCTATGTACTGAGAGATTAGGAACTGTGATGGTGTAGTAAACAGTTTATTTATTTATTTATTTATTCATTTTCAAGTTCTTGTATGTGCTATTTGCAGTTTGCTGTAGTTGTTATTATGGCATTATCTACATATGCTGTTCTGTCTCCAGCCTTTAACACCATTCCATTCCTCCTCAAAATAGAATTTCCTCGGTTGGTTGGTATGTCTGAGGTTTTGACATGTAATGTTTTGACATTGTAACCTGTTTCTTGAAGTAAATGTAGCATATTCTTGCCTCTTTAAATATATATATATATATATATATATATATATATATATATATATATATATATATGTTTTTATATCCTTGCATATGTCAATATGTTTTGTTCATTTCTTATGTGATCCTATTCACCTAGGCTTTGTCTGCAAATGGTCCACTGAGATCAGTGCACTACCCTGGTACACAAATACAAATAATAGATATGTTTAGTCAATATATAGGTTTCAACTGCTTTCTCAGTTTCAGCAGTTTACAAACCAGTTATTTGCTCTGAATGCCTAGTTAAAACATACTCTACTTCCTGAAGCCTCTCTATAACTTTTATTTGTTTCTGTATATTCTAACAAGGAACCACAGAGCCTTAAAATCTCAGAGTAGATTTGATCCATTTTCCTTCTAGGGTAACTGAAGAGTTTTCTTCAATAACTACCATTACCATCTGCTTTTTCCACCTCTACTCCACCATACTGCTTTTGGTTTGCTTCTTAGTTTTCACAGTTGCTCTGGCTTTTTACTTTTTCCTTTCTTTTCTTTATTGACCTTCAGGATGAAATAGAAACTTCAGCTACCAAGTTATGCTAACTCATTATAGTTTGCAGGCTTTTGGTGTTTTAAAATGTTCTCTCCCCAGTGGTCTTTTTTACCTGCTTACACTACCAGCAGCATCTTGGAATCCCTGTATTCATTTTTTAACCTAGAAGTGGAGGGCATAATATTATTTTTTATCACCATAGCCACTGGTGCAATACCCAGAGTCTAAACCACTTCATAAAAGTTGCAAGGAAAACAAACACATTGTATAACGTTCCAAAGGAAGGCCCAACTGCTAGAACTGAAAGTGTTTTCAAACTCAGCCATTATTGGTATGGGTACTCTTCTAAGGACATTGAAATAAATCTGGAGTGCTCTCACATTCTCATATTTAGATCTACCTTGAACCCCTCCTCACTGATTAGACAGCATAATGAAATGGAGGGACAGTTTTATTCTGTTGGTCAGTATGTAAGTTAAAGAATTATGAGTGGGTCACTGATTATAACCCACATATTATGTGTTAGAGGGCAACCATTTGAAATATTGGGACCCGCTATAGTGAGTTCTGAAATGTGGAGACTGACTGGCTGAAAGATCGAACTTGCAAATTGTGGGTACAGCTAGTGGCTGATAGCACACATGTTGTGGTTACAGCTAGTGGCTGATAGCACACATATTGTGGGAACAGCTAATGGCTGAAAGCACACACATTGTGGGTACATCTAGTGGCTGATAGCACACACAAAGTGGGTACAGCTAGTGGCTGATAGCACACACATTGTGGGTACAGCTAGTGGCTGATAGCATACATATTGTGGGTACAGCTAGTGGCTGATAGCACACATATTGTGGCTACAGCTAGTGGTTGATCACGCCTTCCTTTTGAAGTGCTATGCAGAGCATTCATAGTGGCAGGCAGGAAGACATACTTACTTAACTCCTACTATAACTTAACACTTACACATCTAAGGTGGGATTCAGTAATCCTCCGAGTAAGACTAACCAAGTCTTACTCGGAGACTGCCGTTTAAGACTATAACGTCAACACGTCATGCATATGCATGAGGGTACTGACTCAACTGGAAGTCTTACATGGAGTGTGTAAGACTGCAGGGGGCGTGTCGGGCTGCTGAGCAGTCCAAATATCCATGCCCCTGTAACCATATAAAGTGAAAATGACAAATGCAATGAGCGAGTCCGCTGAAATGCACACATAGCAAACAGTACACATCCCCACATACTAAACCCCTTTGTAAATGTAAAATGTAAACAAATTTTTTTCTTTATAATTCCCGATATAGCTGCCCGCATTTGCGTGTGTTTGCGCGGGTGTGCCCATTACTTAGCTGCAGTTAGCAATTTCGACAACGAAGAGCATAATAAGAAATGTTTATGCAAATCAAGCCAAATAGCAATAGCATAGTGTTAGAGCATTCGCACAAAGAGGAGGCATTCCCGGTTCTAGTCTCACCACTCCCCTGTCTATTTTATGTTTTAAATTACTAAATAAAATAATTCTTTACATATATGAATGAAATTTTAGTAAAAAGCATTGAAATGGCCTATGTATTAGTGAACAAAATATATACATATAAAGATAAGAAGGTGAGCACCATTAAGGATATTGACATATAATTGCCCATAGCTAAGCAGGGTTTTACCTAGCGCAATATAATTGCCCATAGATAAGCAGGGTTTTACCTAGTGCAATATTATTCCCCATAGCTAAGCAGCACTTTACCTAGCGCAATAGGTTTGCTCGGAGCTGCGCACCGCGTTAACCAGCACACCATTGAGCAACATGGAGCAACGTAGTGCAAAGTGGCCTAAACACAGCCACACCCCCTAGCCTGTCTGGACAGTAGTAAAATAAAAAGCAATGACAAGGTTCAACCCTGGGACACTGCGCACCATAGTCAAAGTACTGAACCACTAAGCCATGACAGCTTAGCATAAACATGCAGTGTTAACATACATATACTTATAAATGGAAGATTAACCATTGCTAAGCAGGTCTGCTGTCAGCCAAGAATTTTCAAAAATGGCCAATCACAAATAAGTGCGGGAAATGCGGCATATTTAAGCTCAATAGGCGGGAATACTCAGCATAACTGATTGTAGCTCCCATCTGCAGTCAGAATGGCTGGTGCTGGAGAGGGTACACAATTTCGAATGCAACGCTGGGGCATCGAGGAGTCAAAATACATGGTTTGGCTCCTTGTCCACCATCATGAGTCAGGACTCCTGCAGGGCCAGTTCCAAGGGACGGAGTACAAAGCAGAGGCTTGGAACTGGTTAGCTCATGATCTCACCAGTGCCACAGGCATCCCTCGGACTAGTGAGCAGGTCCGTCATCACCATGCAGACCTGAAGAGATGGAAGCAGGACCTACTGAACCGATGGATACAGGAGGCCCGTGACATGCAAGATGCCCCACTACTGAGTAGGTAGCCATGGAATGAAGTATGTAAGACATGCTAATGTAGTCTATATAATGGATAGGAATGTCTCAATATCCCTTCATTTACTTCATAGCTGCAGGTGTCCGTGCTGCGAATCAGCAAGCCTATGCAGATAGGCTGCTAAGGCTGTGCCACCAGGCAGTTTAGTATTTATTCTGCATGCATTGTTATATAAAATAGGTGAGAGAGCCTGAAAAAAATAGTTGTAGCCCAATAATAAAGCCATAAAATGCCCTGAATAATTTCTCTGCATGTACTGCTATATAAAATAAGTCAGAGAGCCAGAGAAAGAGTGCTGTAACCCATTAATAAAGGTAAAATAAGTCTGGAATAATATCTCTGCATGTACTGTTATATAAAATAAGTGAGCGAGCTTGAAAAAAGAGTGTTGTAACCTATTAATAAAGGTATAATACGTCTTGAATAAGTCTTCTGCATGCACTGTAATATCAAATAAATGAGAGAGCCTCTAGAAAAGTGTGTAATGTAATTAATAAAGGTATAATACTTGGAGTGCATCTGTATCACTTACTTAGAAATGTTGTTGTACCCTTGCATTATATAAATAGTACTGTTGTATTAAGCGCTGTCAACCCACAGTTGGGCAGTCCCATATAAACTGGATGAAGGAAGTGGCAGTAGCTGTGAAGCATATATACAGTCCTCAACAGCTGTTTAATGGCTGACATGCATAGGTAGATCTGGCACACTAGTAGCTTGTTAATGTGTTCCCCAGAAAAGTGAGTGTGCTACTTGAAATGTACGGTTCTGTAGAAATATAACCAAAAATGTCACGTGAACACATCCAGATATGTAGATATATAAATATAAATAAAATATATAACTACGTAGCAGTAACATTTGCATCTTGGACAGTTAGTATGTCAGATATAGGTCAGGTATAAAATGAACTAGCCAAACCCATCACACAACCTAATGCACGTTGCCTAGTGTAATAATACATGTAGGGGATATATACCTGCAGTCAATAGGAATGTAGTGTAAACTATAAGTACTTATAAGATGTTAATGGAGGTATCTTTTTACACCCTACTGTATGTGCATAAACAATGCAATTCCACACCTCAATGGGTATGTGTAATCTCAAAACATTTGTTGGAACATATGTCCTATTGTTCTATAAATATCTGCATTTACTTTGATGCATGCGCCCTGTTCAAACACCACAATCTTGGTGGCCTGTTGCCACCAATTATCCCTGCATGCTGTTGGAATATCCACTGTCGTTCAATATATGCATGTGTTATGCTTGCTGTTCAACTGTTGGAACCCTGGTGTGTTGGGTTAATGGGAATATTACTGCATGCTGTTACAACTAATTTGGAATGCTGTTGTCTATGTTGTAATTAAACACACCTAAACACAGAACGTATGGGAAGGCCGGTCCCAGCAGACCCACCTGTCCCTCCTCAGCTGGCGATTGCACCTGGCACCAGCAGGTCCGGTGCCCAGCCTAGGCTCCCCTCCTCCGTTGGTCCTGTGCCACCTTCGGGTGGAAGCGCTGCAAAGGATGGGGCTCGTCCCCCCCCGTGCAAGCGTGGGCAGAGAAGGGCCACCTGTCACCCTCCGAAGGGTTTGGGCTGTGGTGCATAGGGAGATCCAGCGTTCAGTCACTGATCCCCTATGCCAGCTTGAGGCAAGAGTGGCGCAACTCACAGGTGAGCCTGCCCCTCCTACGCAGCCCCTAGCACAGCCACCCTTGAGGCTGTGAAGGTGCAGTGGTGACTGCCCATGGGTGGGGATATCAGTTCCACTGTTACCATCTGTGGGCTCATGGGCTTGCGATTTCCAAACATCCGTCCCCATCAATTGTGTTCACCCACCCCATGTGTCATATTCTGCCCCTGTATGCATCTTGTTTGTCTTGTCTGTTTACCTCCCCAACCTACCTACCCAAATATACCTACTTCCTCTACCACACATTCCACTCTCACCTGAAAAAAAAAAAAAGGGCAATCTGTTCCCACAAAAAAATTACGCCCCATACATAGCTGCCCATTTTGCACACATGTCCGCTGGACATGTAAACTGATAATTATAATTGGCAGTACAACATACTTTGTTGTCCTCACCCTTCTCTCAGGGGTGGAAGGTTTCAAATCTCACTCCCAAATTTCTAACATATGCACAGCTGTTGCTGGTAAAGAAATGGGCAGCTATGGACCTTCCCTACACCCATCCTGCACATCCCAAGCTGGTTTCCCTACTGTCTTTCCCTCTTTGTGCCCGCTTTTTCACCACTTTCCTATCTCCCCATTTTCTTTTCTTTCAAAGAAATTAGTGTGGGGGTTAGCGAGAGTAAGCACTTTTAAGAAGTAGTTAGCTGGTTTGAGCGAGTGTGCGCATGTGTGTGCTTAGCTAAGTATTGCTAAGCATCACGCAAACCCGCTTACAACTGCTTAAAAATGCATTTGTCACTCTGTATGTGAGGGCCCTTGTTCTGCTCAGCAGCAAAATAAAACACCTCTGTTAATCTCGAACCTGGGACCTTGTACACACTACACTGCATGAAGTACCACTAAGCCACGGCAGATATGCAACAAGCGGGTGCTGAAATAAATATATCATGCATTACAATGAGTGAATGTAAAGGGGAAATAGGAATGTGATAACACAAATCTTGTTCTGTGGATCTTTACCAGCAGTTGTTGTGGGATTGCATGACATGACTGTGAAAAGAGAACCAGCCATTCTAGCAGGAAATAAAGTTACAGTAGCACTTTACAAACCCCACACAGTATCAGAGCAGGATAAACACTGGCATATTTCAATAGGGCAGAGGCCATACTTCCCAACTGTGACTGCTTTTCAGGGATGTCCCTGATTCGTAAACATATGTTAGCTGTGTCCCTCAGAATTCCTCTGAAAAGTACTGACGTTAGGCCAGAAAGTGGGGAACTACACTTAATGAATGATGTCAATAAGTAAGAGTACACACTGCTTGCACGTCAGAAAAGGTGTATTAATACATATGCTCAGATTCTCTCACAGTCTCAACTTAATGTCTGTAATATGTTACAGGTGTACCTCACTTATATGTACCTTTCCCTGAGGCTGTTCAAATATATACCTGAGTGTATCAGAGGCAAGGCAGAGGTTGAAACACACAGACGTTTCAGCTTTTCTGCTGTTACACGATCTGCAAATAGCTGTGGAATGAGTCCCACAAGCATACCCTTATGTAGGAGTACAACACAGAAATATCAAAGGATGTAGCCATGTACTGGTAGCAACCACCTGTGACAATGCCATTGTTCCAGTGCAGAAAAGACCGGTGTGGTGCACAGACAAAGAATAATAGGCTAACCTCTGGCTACCATATGGATATGTCCACAGGTGGGAGCTACGCAGACAGACTACTTGCCTTGTTAGACTAACAGTTACACAGCAACCCTGTATGTTCATCAAGATAAACATCACACAATAATATATAATGCTCTCTGTACTTCTGCACTCCTACCCAAAAGAACAATATACCTGTGTATTCAGGCTCTACCAAGGATGTAGGTAGGCATACTCAGTACTAAAATGTATCCAGTTGTCTTGAGCAGCCTGTGCTAATGTCAACACAAATAAACAACAAACTGTTCAGAAGTGAGTTAATTAATATTTATAGTATAGTAGTTCACAAACAGTTCATGTGGCAGAAGAATACATTGCAATAACTACTTTAGTATGGCAGTTAATTGTCTAATTAGAAAAGAAAGTACATACTCCCATGTATCTTGTGTAAGCATTTGGAGGGGTGAGTAAAATTCTACACTGACAAGTGTGTACTAGAAGCAGCAATATTCAGGTTTGAGTACAACATGCAAATCACTGGCTACAACCCTAGCTTCAGATATAAGAAGTATACCAACCTTCTGACTGACACAACGGTGTCCATAGCAAACAAGCATGGGCCCCACTTTGGAAAGCTGAAAGGGCTACGCCTACCTAACTTAGCATTTTATAGCAGTGGGTTGCTATGACAGTGAGTACTGCAATTACCACACAGCAGGCTGCATGCAATTAGTAAATGGTGGGCACCAATTGGTGCAGAGGCCATCACATGCACATGTGCATATACCTAGAAAAGCAGGCTGTACTTGCTGTCCACACATGCAATAATCTCATTGCAGCAAGAGAGAGAGAGAGCGAGAGTGAGAGAGACAGAGACAGAGACACAGACAAAGAGACAGAAACAGAGAGACACAGAAAAAGAAAGAGCAACAGCAACAGACAGAGAAAACACAAACCAAAAAAATAAATAAATAAAAAAATAAAAACAAAAAATGATTTCCTTTAAAAACAGACGAAACAGAGAAATACAAAGGAAAGGTATGTAACACATATGTATTTGCTGGCATGCAGTAGATGTTTTTGAAGAGCATTCTACAAACTGTGAATCATCCATATGTGGCTGCAGTACGTATCTATATATATCTGTACATGTGCATAGGGCAAGGGACATACTGCAACTGTTTGTGAAGGGTGTATATATATATACATTGTTGAAGGTTGTTATGTGTATATTCTATGTAGGTTGCAGTGTGTGGCAAAGAAATCAGCATTCAGTGCTGGTATATGACGTGTAGTGGTTAAACGCTGTGGGTATGCTCTGTCAGTTTTGCAGTGTTGCAGCCAGTGAGGCCTGCTAAAGCTACATGGGCTGAGGACATCTTCAATGCAGTCTGCACAACACTGTACAATATTATTACATAACTGTTTATCTCACAACTGTCGCATAATTGATATTCCCACCATGAATAGTGGACTGTATATATGCCTATATGTACATCTATCTGTACAGCAATGGATGTTTATATGTATGTGTGTATGTGTATATATATATATATATATATATATATATATATATATATATATATATACATATATATAATATATATATTTATCTATCTATCTATCTATATATATATATATATATATATATATATATATATATATATATATATATATATATATTTATCTATCTATCTATCTGTGTGTGTATATATGTATAGATATATATAATTATCTATCTATCTATATGTATATATATATATATATATATATATATATAGATAGATAAATATATATATATATATATATATATATATATATATATATATATATATATATAGAGAGAGAGAGGGAGAGAGACAATGGCATACCTACTGCGACAGGTGTCTGGCGAACAAGGTATGGACTGAAGGTCAATGTTGACACTGCAGTGCCATCCCTCTTTGCCAGAACACTGTACCCATTAACTACCACATAGGTGGTAGTCTACCTAACACCGAAGGTGTGATAAGGGAACATGAGACACAGGTGGACAGTAGCCTCCCCTTTGATAATCACAGTGCCACACTAGTCAAGTACTCTGTCTACGTGGTACACGTCATTACAAAAGGTGTGTCATCTAGGGAAATATAGGTCAGTGTTCCCCTCTACTCATCACACTTAAAACCCATTAGAGAGTACAATGCCCCATGTGGTATGTACCTCACATGAACACTCATTAGCAGTTGTCATAAATACTCCTGATGATTGTTTGGGAGATAGGAAATACACCCTGGGAATCACCTCTGTGGCCCTGTTTGACAGGGGCAAGTGAAATTAAATTACATGTTTGTCAAAGGCCAGGGTAGCATATGTCTAGGCTGTTGTAGGCCCTAGGGGCAATAGCATATTACCTACCTATGACATGATGCACACACACATGTTCTTAGTGCAATAATTGCTATGTGAGGTTGACTGAGTGTGATGGTGAATGTGTGCAAGGTCTGTTTATGGTGTGATAGCGTAGTGTGAAATTGTATCTGTCATGGTAGTTTGTGTCCTAGCTATGATCCCAGCAAAAGATGTGTATGCTATTGCTAGGCAGAAAAAGTAGTACGACATACAGTGTGACGTAGTCCCTTGTTGTCGACTGTGGTGTCCCATTGTAGGCTCAATCAATACATGTATGCTTAGTGAGTGGTACTGCTGGTGAATCCAACTCCCATATGAACTGTAGTACTACCTGAAGCTGTAGGCCTAAACAGTACAGTATGGTGTATGTTCACATTGCCTGGAAACACAGTTTTGTGTGTTCCCTGTAGTCCTCACAGATTACATACCTCAGGCATAAGGTTTTATAAGTAGTGACACACAGTACTGTATGGTACACAGGTAAAGCTCATCTAGGTTGGCATATATTTGTGTGTTGTATGTATGTCTGATGTATGTGTAATTATGCCTGTACATGCCCTCAATCGTATCTGTATTACAGGGTATACGTGTGTATCTAGCAACATGTATTGTCTAGTACAGCACTATGCAGCCTATTTTAACAACTGTGCATATATGTTAGGCAGGGGTTTGGCATCAAAGACTACTGTGGTATACTGGTAATACTGTAACTGTTTTTTACATTCATTGCAATGGATGACATCTTTCTTTATGCATTACCTTGATATATACCTCCTGTGGCTAGGTGGTGCATCGTGTCACATACAGTGTGCCATGTACTGGTGTATAGTCTTACATACTGGCTTCTCTTTGCTGCTGTGCAGAACATGGTTTGATATATAGAGCGTGGCAGGCACTGTCAGCCAGTTGTGGCCTGAGCACTAATATGTGGTATTGAACATGTGTATCCTCTGACAACCAATCGGATGCGACATATGGCAGGTAATTGATATCTGTACTTTAGGATGTTAAGTGTGCCACATGACTTGCTCACACATCTTGTTTAATTGTCTTCCAGGGGTATGTCCCACCAAAGAAACCCGTGTTATACAGCTGCAGAGGAAGCCGAAATACACAACAGCCTGGTGCAACACTACACCCTGCTGTTCTCTATAACCAGCCAGGACCAGCATGAGCGGACTGCACTGTGGCAAGATCTCGTTCGTTGGTTATATGAGGTAGGCATGCATAACCGGACATATGAGCAGGTATGCTATCACTACAGTGATTTAATTAGACATGTCCGGTGGCGTGCATCTGATATCCATCGACAACAGCTTGCCACAGGTGGTGGGGTTGCCATTTATCTCCCCCTCACCAGAGTGGAGGAGCTGCTCCTAAGCATGGTGGCTCCTGGCCAACCACAGGAACAGCAACCTACATGTGTCATCATGGAGGCCGGAGCCACCCAGCATGTTGACATGGAGTGTGCAGGTAACATGACCTATCTGTAGACTACTGTTACCTGTATTGGTAGATTATGCATATGTGACATGTGTACTGTGTATTTAGCAGTTGTGCTGCATAGTGTTGTGCAGTACTGATATTTGGAATATAATCTGTACGCCTGTGACTGTCGACTGTTGTACTACTGTAGTTTAGCAAACTCACAGTAGCAATGGCACAGTTGTGACCACTGACAAACTGTCTCATATTCTTGTAGGTCCCTCTGGAATGACAGCAAGGCAGCCGGTCGATGCTGGTGAGTGTGTTATAATTTTAATATTGCTAATGAAATGTGCATGTCATAGGTGAGGTGTAGGCCATGTACATGTAACACACCTATGCATAATGCATGCTGTGCATTTTTGCTGTGAGACTATGCACATCTCAGTAATGACAGTAGCTGCCTCAATCACATGTAATACACAGAGCATCACACACAATTGTGGCAACACCGTACTGGATATTGGATAGGCATAGTTGATACACATGTACACAACATACACAACTTTGTCATATGCAGTACACCTTAACATGCTACACATAGTGTATCCAGACACCTGCTGTAAGGTCACACTTAAGTATCCCACATGTCATCCACACAGCACACATAATATACCTGAGGGGTAGAGGCCTATCAATGGGCTGTGCGTCACTCTTCAACACGTAACACCTTCATGTTAGTCAATGCTCCCTATTGGGCACTTTACAAACCCATGTAACAAGTGGCTGTGAGGCCAATCACTGAACAACAACACACATGCATCAAAGCCATGTATACTGTTATTAACACGGGCTGCCTACACTTGCACTGCATGGTCTTGAGCAACAGACTTTCTGCATGCTGACATGTGTGATATGACTGTTTGCCTTGTGATACTGTAACCCACCTTCAACCACTATTAAGTATGTTTTGGATTGCTGGTGGTGTGTGTGGGTATCTGCTGTAGTGAGGAGTGTATTTGTGTGCATGCGTGCATGTGTTCATGTGTGCATGTGTTCATGTGTGCATGTGTGCATGTGTGCATGTGTTCATGTGTTCATGTGTTCATGTGTGTATGTGTTCATGTGTTCATGTGTTCATGTGTGCATGTTTTCATGTGTGCATGGTTCATGTGTTCATGTATTCATGTGTTCATGTGCCCATGTGTGCCGACATCATGCACAGGTCATAAAGTGTGTTTCCTGTCTCCCTCCCACAGGTGCTGTGTTAGGGCTGTTTCACTGCAGCAGGGAAACTGATGTCACTGAGCCACATAGTGATAATGAAGATAGGTGTGTTGAGGCACAGGCGTGTTTTCCAGGGTCTGTTGTTGGGCCACCAATCGACAGTACACAGCTGTCCACCCCATCCTTGCATACAGTCATACTGCCAATACATCCATCACCAATGCCCATAGCTGAGGGACAGCGTACTGTTGGCATTGGCTGGGACAGTGTGGTATCCATGGCACATGCATCCCAACACAGCAGCCATACCCAAATGTATGGAAGGATACCACATAGGCAGATGTCCAGGGGTTCTCGTAGGAGCACTGCTGCTCATTATGCCACTGGCAGATGTGCCACAGGTCTGACAACATCACGCATGTTCCAGGCTGTCATGGAGGCACAGGCATGTATGGAACAGTACACCAGACAGGGACTAAGGGCACAGAGGGCCCATAACACCGCTGTCATTGACACTATCCATGACCTAGCAGGTGTCATTCGACATTACACCGAGGTCACTGATAAATGTTGGGGAGAGACATTAGACATCCTCCGCAATGGCATGTCCATGTGTCAGGACAGTGCGGGATGGTTGAGACATTGACGTGGATGTATGCCAGCAACATCAGGAGCTGGCAGTTGCCGCAGATGTCTCTCAAGCCACAGCCGCTCCCGTAGTGCCAGTACCAGCCCCAGCAATGTTGGGGGTGGGCTGTCCATAGAATGTCCTAGAAGACCACGTGCACATGGCTCTGGACAGTCCCAGCAGGGACCTGTGTCCAGTGTACATACATCCACCTCTGGGATAGTACCCAGTCTGGCTTAGTGCCTGATAGTGTCACTAGCACCCCTGCCAGGCACAGGTACCGTATCTGTGACCAGAGACAGTGATCTGTAAAGCCTCGCATGTACAGTCTGTGGCTGTCCCACAAATACCCGTATATGGCAGCCACATGGTGGTACTGTGTGCATGCAGACACACACATACTCCAGACACCTAGGGCTAACACATATCCACACACATTACAACATTATTGCCCCATTCCAGTATTCTTGCCACACACACACACACACACACACACACACACACACACACCCACATACATGTCAATTGGATGGCTCACTGTAGGCCTCTGGCGAACCAACAACACACCCTGTGCATATGATGAAACCTGTGCCACCTCCTGTCATCTGTAACATCGATGCAGAAACAGGCTACCATGGTGCTGATGCACAGGGTGTATATATAGCAGTATAGCAATGTTAGCATGTTGTCAGCTGTAGAGTGTAATGATATGCTTGAAGGTGTAGCTGAGCAGGCATGATGCATTAAAGCTATAATTGTCATTGTAGTGTTGTTTACACCAGTGTTGGTTCCAATTGTGTATTATCCAGCCACGTGCCACTTGGCTGATGTGTGCAGTATTGGCAGCATGCGTTAGAGAGTGGACAGAATGTGTGGGAGTTGTGTAGCACAGATTTGCAGGTGTACAGTTGTGAACATGGTGGAGGTGCACTGTCTGCATGTACGTGCATAGTGGACATATGGCCAGGGTGACATGCTCTGTATTACACAGTAACACTCCATAGTTTCAATTGGTAGCCTGTATGCATTGTACTACACACATTCCGGAACCTGACTACACATGTGTGCATGACATGGTTTGACACTGTGCTGTGGGTGATACTGTTACTATCTGTCATTGTTTTGCATTCTGGTGGTATACATCACTTCAACAGCCTGACCATAACCAATCGTTAGATGATGTCTTGACAACCGACACACAGATGTAGGACACACAGCAACAGTTGGATCCTTCAGGTACTATACAATGCCAGTAACCACTGGTATTCACCTGCACCCATTACTGAGACCACTCCTGTTTGCCATATAGCTCTCTTAGGTACAAGCAATCACAGTAGAGATATGCACGTCCACGTCTGGTAATGCATACTGTGGCCTATAATGAATTCTCCAGGTGACACACACATACTCCACAAGGGCATCATACCGACAGATGCCTGTTGTCAAACCCATGCTGTAAAGCTATAAGCCAAACTAAGCATAGTCATCCACCTTTAAGGAACATATTATCCCCACAGTACCACATAGGTAGTAGCCACCAGCATGATGAACAGGTACCGATGTGTACATGCAACCAAGTGTTATGTCATCTCTCCTTTGTTAATCACATTTCCAAAGGTATTTTGGAATCCCTTGGTGGTTCACATAAGCAATGAGGGGTCTGCATGCATATCCACAGTTTGTTCTACAGCTATGAATAGTCATCATGGACAGACTTTGCTGCGTTTGAACAGGTCTGAAATATACCTTGGCCATAGACCCTCACTCACACATTCCAATAGGAATAGTAATGCCTTTGTGTGACACAGATGACCTAGGCCAGGGATCACTGCAGTGGCTGGCCTTGTCACAAGCATACAGATGTGACCTAAGGTCTGGGAAGCAGAAGCACAGTCTGGCAAGGATGACAGCTGTGTTCTTGGAGAAAGCAGGGTTCCCACACATGCAATCATTGAGGTAACATGTACAGATATGTATTTGACACACAACTAGCTCACATGTGCAATGCATACTGATATGTCATACAGTGGTAAAAGCAAAACCCACAACACATTGACCAACAGTGTCACTCACATACAGCACACACACCAAGTGCAGGATTCAATCCCCTACCTAACTACTTCATGATACTAGAGGATTACGCATTAACAAGATGCACTATACACATTACTGTCAGTTTTCTTTTCCACAGGTGTATTTGTAGGATGGTGACATCATCACACTTGACAAAGGTTACATTACCACTTTTGAGGTGTTTCACTACTCTCCTAAAAGGTTGTTCTTTCCCAAGGGGAACACACACACATACATACATAGTTGCCTAGTGCAGGATTCAAACCCCTACCTAATTACTTCATGACACTAGAGGAGTATGCATTAACATGACACGCTGTACATATTACTGTGAGTTTTCTTTTCCACAGGTATATTTGTAGGATGGTGACATCATCAGACTATACGAAGTGTGTTACATTAGGTGACATTAGATGGCCTACATTGAAGGAATGTCTAAACACTTTGGCCATGTGATCATCAAAGGTAGGTTTACTATCTACCTGTGTCCCCAGGGCCATAATTACTTACTCCGTACATGCTGGATTACCACCTATGTGGTACTTTGTGTGCACTTTGTATTACCCAAAGGGGATGACTATGCATTCTTTGCCATTCAGCTTGAGGGCATTGTTTTGACACCTGGTATCTGTCTCTGTAAGACACTTCTGGAGGATGTCTGTGTCAGCTGTACAGTCAATTATGGACCACAGTTTCCAGTCATCTGCAAATCTGTTCAGCCTTACACCTGCCATGCTTGCCTGTACCTCTGAGCAGTATTGACTGAACAGGTGGCGTCCCAGGACCAAAACCTGTGTGATGCCATTTGTGACTGGCTTAGAGTTGGACATGGCACCTGCAACTATGAACATGTGTGTTTGATCTGTGAGCCACTTGGCCACCCTTCCTGTGACATAGCCGTTCATGTTCAAGCTGGTACACTTGTCCATGATGACGGAGTGGGGAATGGTGTGGTAAGCCCTTAGTGAGGTCCAGGTGGGCTGTGTGGACTACTTTCACCTCCGTCTATGTTCATGGTAACTGTTTTAAATAAGTCAACTATGTTTGGGAGCCAGGCTATACCTTTAACAAGGCAAAGTTGTGTAGATTCCAGTGTCTGGAGATCTCCAATGTCTCAGTGTATGGGTTCCATGACAATTTGCTCAATAGCTCTGTAGACCAGGCTGAGTACACATGTTGGGCAATGGTTTCCAGGTTCTGTTTTGTCACACCCTTTGTAGAGCTGGATGACTGTTAGTGTATGCCATTCTTTGGGTACATAGCCTGTGGTACGCTTGAGTCTGGACAGTGAATGTAGGTGAGGGTGTAGTTCCTTGTGGGCCTAGTGTAAGACACAGCCTGGGACAACTTACAGTCACATTGATCCTATGTTCTTAGCTTTGGTGAGGTATGTCTTTACCTGCATGTCCGTGACGTCTGTGTCTCTGCATCCTTCTGTGATAGACACAGGCCCTTTTGGCGGTGATGGGGGAGTTTACACTGCACTTGTCCCCCTAGGTGTGGGCAATGAAAGTTGATTTGGTGTATGTCATTACTTTTTTCAGTAGCTGACAGCATATTTGGAAGTTGACACCCACATGTCTGATATAGCTACAGAAGGCTTTGTGGTTGTTATTCTTACATTCCTTGGCAATTTGTCTTTAGAAACTGTGCTTGGATTATTTTATGAGCGATCATTGTTTCATCCTAATAATGATCAGTGATGCCTTTCCTTTAGTGAAGTTGGCTCTATCAGGTGTTAGTTTCCTCCTTCTATTGTCTAGCTTATATATGGGCATTGACCACCAGATTGTTTTCTTATTTTTGGAGGCGTGCATCTTGGTTTTATTTGTGATGTCTCGATCCATGCAGTTGGTCTCTGGAAGGTACCTGTTGCTAGTATTCTTAGGCCAACACATATCTTGGTTTCCACTGGGATGAGTTCCCCTCTGTTGGTTCTGTGTGTCAGCCATGGCCTGCACAGCTCAACAATTTGCTGCAGGAGCTCTCTGTCCACTCTATAGCGCTCCACTATCTCCAGCTCATGTAGCCCCTGGTAGGTTACCCTGGGTCTGTACACTCTTCTCCGTCTCCTCACTGTGGGTTGCTCGGCAGCATTCGCAATGGCACCACCCTCGGCATCTTGCACATGTTGCCTTAAAACAGCAATGGCAGCCCCTAACATTTTTATGTCTCAGTTTCAGCTTAAGTTTTCACTTCTCTTTGTTGACTGCAGTGTTGCAGTGTTTCTGAGAAAAACATGGGCTAATGTTGTTTGCAGAGTTTTAGGTGCTGGGCTGGGCTGGGCTCGTGTACTGCCTGTGTAATTGGCTGATTCTGATTTATTTCACCTGGCAGCTCTGCTAGTTCTCCTTGGTTAACTTCCTACTACTTCCTTTCCTTCCTTTTCTCATTTCTATTTCCACAGGGGGCAGCGCCGCGCAAACAAGTGCAAACACGCTCACACGCGCGCACACAGGCTTACACGGGCTGAGGCGGGTGCACATTCGTGTATACTAGCTTAGACAGCCTTACACAGGCTTATACGGGCGCACACCCGTGCACACAGGCTTAGACGGGTTTATACGCATGCACATGCGTGCACACAGTGTAAGCAGCTTTGCAAGAAACTTTAGTGATAGTCACGGCGTACACCTTCAGTTTCTTGATTTCAGTTTAGACAACTGTAGACACGCCTCTTCCAGTCCTGAGTAACTCACAGCAAACACATGCCACTCTGCTCCAATAAGCTTACAGTCTTTTTCATACATAGCCCCTCATGATGTCACCCATCTGCTACTCTGTTACTCCCCTTTTCCTACTCTTACACTCTAGGGACATGGTTCACATAGCAGGAAATATTGGGATTCACTATCCTTATCCTCATTTGCATAGGATTGCCTACTAATGCTTAGTTACATCTCTCAGACTGGGCTTCCCCCCTTAGTAACCTCTACTCAGTAGCCATGTTGTCTTCAGCCTGCCATTCACTTGCATGGAAAATTAATATTTTGAATAAAATCCCTATTTGTGGCTTTTATTTTTTGTTTTTTCTGGTTTTTAGAGCGCAGCACGTTTGTGCTACACTTAAACATTGGAGATCGGGGTAAAAAAAAATATTTTTTTATTTTGCAATGGAAAATAATGCCAATGGCCGTATATATTTGGCCATTGGCATACTTCCTGAACTGCATGCATCCTTTATTTGGAGCTGTCATGGCTCCATTTTGCTATTTGCAGAACGGTACTCAGTTGACAACTGAATACATTTCTGCAAATAACACTACTCTTACTCGGACAGGTTAGTGTTTCCTGGATCGCAAATTTACCTAATTTGCATAGCTTTCAGCAGCAAATGAGGTAATTTGCATAACGTAACCCTGTCAGTGTAAGAGTCATTTTAGGAGCTCTCTTGCACGCCCCTGCCGGCTGTTCCTGGATTGCTCAGCAGACATGTTGGCTGCATGGAGTCTTACTCTAGTCTTAGACTCCGTGCAAGCCTTCGTGAATCTGACCCATAGTCTTGGGGTATTTACCCTTTGGTATACCGAAAGAGAATTTCATATTTCTTCAGCTTCAGTAAATATGAGTTGTTCTTCTTCTTTTTTCTGCTTTTCCTGGTTAGGGGTCGCCACAGTGGAACTCCGGTCCACTAATGATTGGCAGTAGATTTTTATGGTGCCAAGGTGCCAGCATGATGCCCAACCTTCAACAAAGGCATGCCCATTTAGACATGTCTTTCGAAGGCCACTCAACTGCGGGGAGGACATGCAGACTTCACACAGAAGGCGCTCCAGCTGAAAATCAAACAGGAGAACCTCTTGCTGTGAGGCGATAATGCTACCACTGCACCACTGCGACTAGAGCTTCAGTAAATATGAGTGCAAACATGTATTTCTGTTATGGAGGAAAAGATGGCATCTTGCTAGTTCAGAAGAATCTCTCTAAGTTTTTGAGCCATGTCTGGTGCTTTCACATTTAAAGCTGAATACAGATGCTGATAAAAGCACATTAATTCATGATGTATAACCTTGAGTTTTATGGCAAAGTCATTATTTAAAACTAAATGTTTAGCCACAATGGATATTTACATATGATTTTGTTTAATCCTGAAAGCAATTGTTGGACATGTCGACAATGTCTGGAAGGGCATATCAGAACCCCAATCAGCAGATTTACAGATTTCTAAGATGGCAATGCTAGAAACATTGGTGTAAGAGCTGCTGACACTAGAGAGGCTGATACATAAAAAGAGGGTCCAGAGCAGAATGACCATGTGGGGGTCCAGACTTCTGAACCCAGGGCTGTGGACATTAGCAAAAAGGTACTACTCCTGCTGCTGCTGTTGAAGGAGAAAGTATATTACCTTTAACATTTCAGAATGATTTATAAGTGCAGAATCTTATTTCAGGCTAACATTTTCCCATCTTTCTTTTCCTTGAGTCACACAGGACATGGTACTATTATTTGAATCCAGGTACCTGAGAATCTTTAATTCAAACCCCGTTATTAGTGAGGCCTGTGGATTTGTTACTCTGTCCCTGTTGTGTCTAATTTAATCAAACCCACAGGACGTGGATTATAAGTGTACGAGTGTTTGAGTGCAAGTCAATCATGGATCAAATGAATAGATGATTGGAGGGAAAGAGGCTAGAATATTTGTAAGAAGCTCAGTCTGTAGCGGTTACAATTTACTTTTATCATTGTCACCAAAACACTCAATTAAGAGGAAAATGTATAACATTAACTCTAAAGTAAACAGAAACGCACTTCTGTCTGACCATAAACATAACATATGCAGTGAAATAACCTATCTGGTTTTCATTGTGAATTGCTGCAGGCAACTTATTACAGGACTGCAATGGTTATATACCCTACAAAGATTAGCCTCATAAGACAGTATTCTAAAATAATATAAATGGAAATACTTGATGTTATTAAGCTGCTGTGGGAGCAGAATTTTATTTATTTTATTTTATTTATTTTACATTTGTTAACCTGGAAAATCCAGCTGGACTGGATCCATTTTCAGTGGAGGCCCAGGGAGAAAAGCTCCAAAAAATATAAGAACAGTTACAAATTACAGATAGTACATGAATAACAGTCACATTTTCAAAGTAAAATACATCATTTGAGATAATTCATAGTAACTTGCTTTCAGAGGACAAATTCAAAGAATTAACATAATAGGTTCAATCCTAGTTAGCAGAAAATGGTTATGAGACTAAGATACTTGACATAGTAGATAAGGTGTAAATAAATCAAGGCCTATATTGTGAGCCAGTTCAGTTGTGTTTAGAGAAGTCCAGTGACAGGACAAAGGGAGTTGAGTTATACATGGGCAGATCCAAGTTTCAAGGAGATGTGATTTAAGTAGTTTTTTGAATTGTATAATATTTGTGGTAGAGGTAATGGGCGGGGGATTGTTCCAGGCCTTAGCTATTATATGAGAGTTGAGAGATTTACCTGCAGTGTTGTTAGCCCCTGTGGTACAGAGAAAAGATTTAGTGGTGGAACGGAGGGGGTGAGTGGTAGAGTAGTGGGTGAGCAGTTATTGTAGGGCAGGTGTCTTCTCTGGGTTGGTCAGGATATTAAATGCAGTAGTTAGCTGTTGGAAGGTGAGTAACTGGAGTAATTCAAGCTATTTAAGGTGTCTTAGTATTTGGCAGTGGTGGATTCTAAATGTAGAGTTATTGGCAAATCTTGCAATTTTGTTGTAGCATGATTCAATTTTATCAAGATCGTTTTTTCTAATGTGGGTTAATATTGGGGCTGCATATGTAAGTGTAGACAGAAGGTGAGTTTGGGCTAAGGTGATTCTTGCTTTATCAGTGAGAAAGTTCTTGTGCCTATAGAGAATACCCATTGTTTGTGAACCTTTTGGATAATTTGGGCTATGTGAACATAGAAGTAAGGATTTTTGTCTATTTCTACCCCAAGGTGTTTGGTGTGGGTTGAAGGAGTAATTAGTGTGCCATTTTTGGATGAGATAGAAAAGGTAAAGGGAGTGGATTTGGATTTATTTGGAGTGAATCAAAGTAATTTAGTCTTGTTGGGGTTAAGGATGAGATGGATACCAGTGATTCAATTTTCAACAGCAGAGAAGGATTCTTGGCCCAGTTGCTGTAGGGTAGAGAGAGAAATGGGGCTATGCAGATGAGTGTTAAGTAATCAGCGTACTGTACAAGAGTGGCTTGTTGTGTGTCAGTGTGCAGGTTATTTGTGATAATGGAGAAGAGAAGTGGACCCAGTACTGAGCCTTGAGGTACGCCTATGGAATTGGGAAGTAGAGGAGATAGAACATCTTGTCATTGGACAGACTACTGTCTATCACAGAGATAGCTGTTAAACCAGGATATGGTAGGGGTAGGAAAGGATAAGGATGTGAGGGCATCTATTAGCTTTGCATGTGACACCATGTCAAATGCCTTAGAAAGGTCCAGGAAGGTAGCATATACAAAATTGTTATTGTTCCTATGGTGGTTAATTTGATTTGTGAAAGAGAGAAGTGCTGTAGTTGTGCTATAATGTGGATGAAAGCCATGCTGGGTGGGAGAAAGAAGATTATATGTGTTCAGGTATTGCATGACTTGAAAATGAATACATTTTTCGTGGAGCTTAGATAATGGAGGAAGTATGGCTACTGGGTAGTAGTTTGAGTAGTCATAGGAGTGGCCACCTTTATGCAGGGGTATAATGTAGGATATTTTCCAAATATGAGGGACATAGGCATCCTGAATGGACCGGTTAATGAGGATAGAGACTGGATAAACCAGTGAGTCAGATGCCATTTTTAGAAAGGTAGCAGGTATACCATCTGCAGCTAAGGTGCAGGTTTCAAGTTTAGGAGGAGTTTTTTTAATTTTGGTTGTTGGAACAGAAGAAAGAGTGAAAGGGGGTATATTATTTGGTGTTGTGGTACCGTTACTTGGCGAGCTCACATTTTTAGTTGTAGATGTGGAATTATTTTTGGATAATTGGGTGGACAGAGTCTGGATTGAGTTTATAAAATGATGATTAAATTGGGAAGCAATGTCATACTTATCATTATTTGGTGAGGTGGGAACGGGCTGTTTTTTTACCTGGTTTTAAGAGGGAGTTGATAGAGTGCCAACATTTTTGGATGGCTTGACTGTTTGTTTTGGAGATTTAAAAAGTAGTTTTGTTTATCTAGTTTGGTCTGTTTTTTTTTTGGCTAGATTCCTTAGTTGTTTATAGTTTTGCATGGCCTGATTAGAATTATTTCCATGTCTCCCAGGCCTTATCTTTAGATTTATGTGGGGCTCTAGTATCCCTATGTAGCCATGGAGTATAATTTGCTTTGGCTTTTATTTTCCTAATAGGAGTGACAGAATTGAGAGCTTTGATAAACATGTTGTTGAAATAGTCAACTGCTTTGTCCAGACCTAGGGTTAGTAGAGGTTTCCAACAGCATTGCTTTAAGACATCATTTAGGTCCTTTTGGTTTACCTTATGGTCATCCCTGATCTGTCTGTAAATGATGGGTTTAAGTTAATGGTACATTTCCTTAGAAGGAAAGTGGGGTGATGGTCACTTAGACCATCGGGAAGGCATCCTGTCTGGTATTTTTTTCTGGGGTTGTTCACTAGTATTCAGTCAATTATGGATTGTTTATGGGATTTGTTGTCTATTCTGGTGGGTTCATGAATAAGTTGGGTAAATCCATAAAGGTTGATCTGGCTAGTGGAGTCATAGAACGACATGCTAATCACTCTGTGTTTAGGTCCCCCGGTAGAATAGTTTCTTGCGGTAGGTTATGGTTAAGCCATTGAAGCATTTCTTCTATAGTGGAGGAGTTATTACCTGTCAGGATGTAACTGCAAAGAATGTTGATTTTTTTTCACTGTTTAGGGCCAGGACAGAACTTAAAGTTTCAGCATTTTGAAATAAGGGTATAGGGTTATGAACGGGTTTGAGGTTAAGTGTGCTCTTAAAAAGAATAGTGACACCACCTCCTTTCCTGTCATATCTGCCTAATCGCAGAATATTGTAACCTGGAGGGAGGATTTCATTGGGGGTGCTGGGTTTTAACCAGGTCTCAGCAATGGTTAGTATATCAGGGGTGTATTGACTAATGAAGGCATGCAGGTTGGGGAGTTTGTTAGAGATACTTCTGGTGTTTATGATGAGTAAATCAGATTTTCCTTTATTAGCAGATATGTTGTGAAATGGACCTGGATTAGGATGTATACCTCCTGAAGTCAGAAGTGTTGTAGTGATGTGTAAAATGTGTTTGATTATGTATGAAAGACTGATTATGGATATATGTGATGTCTTAAAAGTGTAAGGATGAGATATGTGGGTCTTACAGGAGTGTGGTATAATGCTTTCTGTAAGTAATGTGGAGCAAATGATGAAATGTGTGTGAGTTTCTCTATGTGTTATAGTATGAGTAGTGCGACAGTTTGTAGTATGTAGGGCTGTGGAGGTATTTAATGATGTGGTGTAGGTTAAGGCTGTGAGGGTTATTAAGAGCAGTGGGAGGAAGACTAACATTGTGAGGAGTGATTAAACACGATATGTATAATGTTAGATTGTAGAAGCAGGTAGGGTGTGGCAACAATTTGTAGTATTGAGTCTTAGGGGTTTAATTTGGAGGTGTGGTGTCAGGTAGGTAACTGGTCGGGGCTGGGGTCAGGTGACAGTGGTGTTGAATAAATATAGACGTAGTGGGGCAGGAATTGGGGGCAGGGTAGGGGAGCAGAATGAGCTGAGTGGAGCGAGGCAAACGGAGTGTGTTCGCCTCACTGGAGGAGGCAAGAGTGCTGCAGAAAACTATCAGGTAGGAAGGATACAGCAGTTAGTAGTGTTATTGCAGGTAGGCTGGTAGTGTTCTTCAAAGGAAACATGTTAATCGCTAAGCAGAATGGAAAGGCTGTTAGGGGGAGACTCCAGTCCCCTGAAGTTAGGGTATATGAATTTGTAAGTTTTGATTTAGTTTTCTTAGGGTGGTGAGTTACTTGGCTTATGACTTACCATTTATGTAAAAGGGATAGGATGTGGCTATGTTTAGTAAAAATAGGGAAGCCAGTGTACAGTGATTAAGGTAGGCGTATGCTGCCATCTAGTGGAGCAACAGGGGAACAGCAGCAGAGGGAACAGCTATGGGGATAGAACACGAGGAGAAATATAGAGAAAACACTATGGGGAAGGGGATGTCCTCAGGGCAGTCAGTACGCAAGTGTGCTAACCCTTACAATGAACAAAACAGCATAAATAGTTCTTACTACAACAGCTGAAAGCTGTAAGCAATCACCTACACTGCAGGCAAATGAGTGGCTTGTATTTTCAGTTGGATGGTGGGACTTCAGGATTACTTTGTAGTCCAAATGGAGGAGTAATTTGCAGTACAGTGGGAGGGTAGCCCGATTAGGAGCAGTGTAATTCAAGCTGTAAAACAAGGACAAAAGCTAAAGCAAATAATAAGAAGATGGACTGTCAAAGGCAAGAGATAGTAGTAGATTAACAGAGAAAGAACTGAAGAGTTAGTTAAGGAGGGTGGTATGAGTAGAGGGGTAATAGGTAAGAGAGAGTGAAGGCATAGAAATTAGAGAGAGGGGAATTGTACTATGCAGCGAGGGAAAAAGAAAAAAACAGTAGAATTCATGAGTACAGGAGGGAAGCAAAGAGGCTAACTTATAAAGCTAATTCAGGTAATAGCTAACCCATGAAACAAACAAATTGTCCTAGTTGTTTAGGTGATATTTACTAGGTTGACTATTGTCAGCAAATTAGTTCAGCACAGAGCAGTACTCCTTAAATATAGTCATAAGGAGGGGATTGTTATAAATTAGGAGAATTCTTACATCTCTAGCAAGTTAAGCATTTGCCTACAGAGGGGTTTGCTGCTACGTATGTAAATTTAGAAATAAATCTTACAAGAGAAACTATCAAGCATATACAACCTGATTCTATGCTTCCATTTCAGCTCTTATATTCTGTTACATTTCTCTTTTTAATACACATACAAAATTTAGCTTAGCAACTTCTGTAATTAGGCAAAAGGGATGAATGGTGTAACACCACATGTGGGTCAAGGGTTCCAGTTGTTAAAATGGAATGATTGTATTTAAAAAACCCTGAATCTGTCTCATATGTATTGTCACTTTAAACTCTGGAAGAAGTGTTAAAGGATATTGTACAATGCAGTAAATGGAATGCTCACAAAACTGAGTGAGACCACCATACAGTGAAATGCTCATCTGTCTAGCCTGATTCCAGTATGATTTAGGTCAGAAAGTTAACTCTATGTATACATCAGATGCCTGATTGTGATCAAATTAAAGAAACAAATAGGGGCACAGTAATATATTTCAGCTTGTTACTCACAAACTCACACTAGCTATGCCAAGCCAGATCAGTGACTGTTTAACTTTGGCCATGTCTACACACAGCCTCTATACCCACCAATCTTAACCATTTTATTGACTGTATATGCCTCACTGGTATGACAGTGATCAAATAAAACAATAATAATAGTTGTAATAATACATTTCAGTCTTTTATGCAAACATAATCATGCCAAGCCAAATCTAAGACAGTTTAACTATGATCAAAAGACAGCAGAATTCAGCCACTTTCGCCTACATACTGGCTCTGCACCCTCCAATTACAGCCATATTACTGACTATGTACACTTCAGTTATTATGATTGACATCTTGGTGCTTAGATTCAATGCTCTATATACAAAAACTGTTTTAATATTTATCTTCAGCTTTCATTCACATCTAAGCTAGTGTTTGATTTGTTCTTGAAAGTACCTAGGCAGATTCCCTCAATAGTTGACCTTTTTTTTGCCAATAACAATATAAAACAACAGCAAAAGACAAAGCATGAAATCTCCAGTCAATGAAAAACTCAGAACAATGCAAGATAAAAACCATAGTAGATTCCCAAATTGGTTGGTCCATACAACTCTTCCTATATAGGCACCATATAGAGTATGTGCTGCTGCCCACAACTACATTCATTGGTGAGTTTGAGAAGCGAACCCTCAGTATGTTTTTCCAGAGGTGTGAGAAACCCCACATAGACACAGTTTACAGAGAAACCGTTCAACCTGCTGCTGTGATTTATTATAACAAATTATAGGACATATGCTCATACTCACTACAAAAAGAAGCAATGACCCTCAATTCCATTTCATCCATTTGGATCTGATTCTTCATCACTGGGCGTTAAACAAGATAAGTCACATGCTTCTTTAAACATCAACACTCAAGCAGGACGTCTACTCTATATGTGCCACTGCCACTGTGTGTGTGTGTGTGTGTGTGTGTGTGGGGTAATGGTGGTTAATTCATTTTCAAATGGTAGAGAAGAATCTCTGCAAAGATGAAAAATTATGAAAAATTCAAGTGAAAAGAAAAAAGAAAGAAAACACAATATGGTACATTCCACATGTTGCTCTGCCCTTAATGTGGAAAAATCCAAAGGTCAAAGTGAACGTTATGAGCAGTATAGTTCATGTCACAAGTAAAAAGTCAACTGGATAGCTATAATGGTAGCAGTTTAGAGGGAATTGGGATGATGGGCACTGCAAGACAGTGCTTTTATTTTCATTTACTGTACTCGTGGAGAATTATAGAAATTAGTGACCTGGATTTTGTATGAATCCCTTTCTGCAGAAAGCATGTATGATGACAGATAAAAAATGAATCTGACTTCACTGATGGGAACCCCCAGCTGACACCAAGCCCTAGGCAGGTGCCTTTGGAGCCTTGTCTAGCTCCAGTTAAAATACTGCCAACTAAAGATTTATACCACACGTAAACTAGCATTTGCACAAATAGTCTTGTTTTACATGAAATGTTAGCTACTGAAAGATTTGCTTATGCAGATAGTGTACAAGAGAATGCAGAAATGCATTTGAACACACATTAGTTCCCTCGAAGTAACACATATGAATACACATTTTTCTAGCTTATCCTTTACTTAATGTACAGTCCTGAGCTAACACTGGAATACATTATTACAAAAATGAAATATTATGACACACTCTCAACACTGGGACACAGTAATGCAACTTTATATATTTATTCATCTTAAACAAATTAATCAGTTGTACCGGATAAGCATGAACTTATGTTAAATGGTTTGCCTTTTTGCCTGAGAGATGGAATTTCAAGCTCTCATACAGCATTGCCTTTTTCACCTTCAATTTGCTAGTATGCCCACAACATTACTAACTTTTATGAAGACAGTAAATAAATATTTACAGTTAGTATCAGATGGCTTTACTAGCATGGCTATGACGTGGCTGTCTGTTTATTGTTAACATAAAAATCTGATGACATAGTTCTATTTCGAGCCTGATAGAACAATTACAGTAAGCAAGACAGTTTCATGATACAGAAAAGTGCAGCCTTGACTGTGACCCTGGAAGCCCATGTTTTTCTAGCAGACCAAGTCCATGAGACATTTGCTGGGAGGCTAGGAAAGATGATGTTCATTTATCCCATGGTGAGGGATGTAACACAGGTTACAGTTTGTGGCAGAGGCTGAAAGTTCCAGTCTTGCTGCAGAAATATGGGGGAAAGTGCTCCAGCAGATAATCTGGATTTTCTCAGCAGTAACATCACAGCCCACCAGGCATGGAGTTGGGATAGAGGGTACAGCATCATAAATAAAAAGTCCAAATAGTTTAAGACTGGTGGCTTGCCTCATCCTGAATTTTACCCTACTTGCCAATGAGGTTATTGTCAGGCAATTACTATCAGGTAATGGGGAATAAATAGGGGAGAAGGACAAAGAAGGGCTTGAGTGGACCAGAATATTCACCAGCATATAAAGCAAAGGCAGATTTACCCTAAAATCAAACTAGAATATCTGATATTTTTCAGTTTGGAAAAAGATGTTTAAATAAGAGTTGCACAACTTATAAATAGGTAAATATACTGTTTTTCATCTCTTTATAGCCGTAATTCTACCAGAAACATTCTTTTTCCATAAAATTGGAATAATTACTGAAAAAACATAAAATTTGCATTTATTTAAAGTAATACACTTTTGAAACATATAAATGGATGGCTGCACTTTGACACTAGAAGAACTAGATCAGTATTAGTTAATTCCGTTAATATAGGACCATATATACATACAGTGATATGAAAATTTAGTGACCACACCAAAAGAAATACATTCTCAATTTTTGTTTTTATAAACAGGACAATAGGATTAGCTAAATAAGTGACATCCTTTAGACACATGCAACATGTTTCACACATACAGAAAAATGTACTATATCAAAGGAAGATGTTGGGTTGATTTCCACTTGCAACATTCCGTTTTAACTGAGATGAACAGAAATATATTATAAACCTTTGTCTCACACTGCTTCAGATTCACTTTCATTCACTATTCTTCTTGGTTTTCCCATTCTTTTTTATTAATTCCATGTTATAAGCTTCTTCCTAAAAGTAGTTAAAGAAACAGTTAACAGTTATGTCAGAAAAATATGTATTAGTGTATGTATTAGTAATATGCTTAGTGTATTTAGAGCTTGAAAAAGGTTAACACATTTATTCTATTTCATACTGCATAAATCTGTACAAACTGCAGATGCTTTCTGACCTTGTATTGTCAGCTAAAATCTTTGCTTATGTTTGGAAATTTACTGAGAAGCAGATGATTTCTGCCTGTGTTAGGAAAATAATGAATAGAACAATACTACTTGTATAAATGTTATGAAACTTAGACAAGAAGTTCCACTTGTGCTGTGAGAAAATACACAGCTGTAGAAGCTATAGATAATTAGAACAAAGCCTACTTGAAAATATGAACTGCAATCAGTATCTGCTTGTATCTGAGTTAGAAAAGTACCTTGAAATGTAACACTGTACAATAGAAGCCTGTAACGGGTTAGTGCCCACCAAGGCCAGGTTGTTTTTCTCAAAAAAGTTTCTCACAAATCTAGTCATGTCAGCAGAAAATCTGAGTAGCATCTGCTGTAGAATAATACTGAAAGTTGTGTTTGATTACTTCAGCCATAGAAGGCCATGTCTTGTAAAACAGTATAAAGAGTAGCATATTTCCTGTTAGTAGTTAGGCAAAATCCTGTATTTGCATGTTTTTGTCTCCTTGCAGCAAGTTATTAAATGTGCCTTAACTGAACCTTACATGTATTGGTCTTTGAAGTTTTTTCCTTTGACAGATTGGTCCTTCGGACTGGAAACCCTCACTTCACCTCGGATCAGACAAGCCAGGTGGCTTAAAACCATACGGGGAAGAAAACACATTGGTTCTTCTTATTTGAAAAGCCCTCTGACTGAATTGTCGTACAAAAGCAGCCAGCCACTTTCTGATGTGCGACTGAAGGATGGGTTTACTCGAACCAGGTGATCAATCACGAAGGCTCAGGTAAGGTGAATCTACCTTTTCTTTCTGTTTTAGATCAGGGACTAGATTTGTACTGTTTTGTTAGGACATTGTTTATACAAGTCAGGGACAAAAAGATTACTGTCTTGCCATAGATCAGGGAAACAGAGCAGGTAGGCAGTCATTCTGAAGAGACTATAACAAAATCCGTGGTAACACGTTGAAAATAAGGAGTTACGTAATGATTAAAAGGGTAGAACAAAATGGGTAATAACTGTACAAAAAGATCCCAAAATCCGCCGTTAGAAGCGAAATACATGCAGTCACAGCATGCTGATAATATTAAATACTACTCAAAATAGGTTAATAAGTATGAATTTGATGGTAAATTAGAAAAATCCTCGCTTGTCAAACTTGTCAAACAGCTTAAAACTGATTCTAAAGGTCGGGTAAAAAAGCAACGTCAATCAGGAATTCCTCAGGCACACAGATGGATTGAGGAAGTAAACCGAAGGGAACAAAAGAATAATAATTCAAAAGCAATGTTTTTAGATAAGGAGGACAATAACTTAGTAATAGCATCAGCCCCTCCGCCTCCCTTACCAGAATAAGAAGCAAGTGAACAAGTTAGTCCACCCCCGCGATATCCTGTGGTCACTGAAGATAGAGACACTACAAAAGCAAAACCATTTATTAGAGATCCCATCGAGACCAGGTCTCGAACACGGGCAGGAAAATCAAAAGGGGACATTGAGTTATATCAAATGGGTAGAAATTCACAATCTATGAGTGAAGAAGAAATATGCCCACTTTTAGAAGTGCCTAATCCTCAGGCAGGGCAAGAAGGTCAGGACTCAACTATTCTAGTGTATAGACCCTGGACTCCGGAAGACATCCGGAAAGCCACTGAGGGAATTCCCCATCCAAAAGTTAATTTTAGAAAGTTTTTGGAAGATTTGCAAGGAATGAGAATGAGTTCTAATTTAAACGGAGAAGAGGTAGAAAAAGTAGTCAGACAAATTGTGGAACCAGAATGTCACATTATTAGTGGCGACTGGAATCCTCGTGACGCTGCGCTCAGGCCCCTCCCACATAGCAGTGCAGAGTTAGACAACAGAGTGAAAGGTCTTACAGACCGAATCTCTGAGAAATGGAATCCTAGGGCAGACTGGACTTGCATTAATTAATGCATCCAACAAGAAGGCGAGACTGTTGACAGATATTATGCCAGACTGTTAGAATGTTTTAATAATCATTGTGGAATGCAGGTTCCTGAAGATCAGACACATGATTCCCCATATGAACAGCAGTTAAAGAATGCATTTTTGAAAGGCAGTATTGCACCCATAAGCAGTTTTATCACAAAGCACATGGTAGATCATCGTACAAGCAGGTTACAGTCATTACTTGAATATGCTAGGCATGCCGAAAGGCATTTTAATAGCAAAAAGAAAAAGAAAGCCCAAGTATTTTCTGTAGAAGATGGAGCAGAAGTTTATGTAGTATAGTCTGGGAAAAAGGGCAAGAGAAATGCCCAGGGAAACAAACAATCTGATCAGCGAACAGAGGAATTTGAAGGGCAAAAGAAAAGGGGTGAATGCTTTAAATGCAGTAAAAAGGGACACTTGGCAAGGGATTGCAAGAAAAACAAGAAGGCAACCACGGAAGACAAGGAGGGTGAGGACTGACTATATGATAGTCAGGAATCATTAGATGGGGATAGCAGAGAAGGGACAAATGAGAATGTGATAGAGGGAGTAGAGAATGTGACAGAAGAAATAGAGGAAGTGCAGGAAGTCACTGATAGTGAAGAAAATGAAATATTGGATTTGGCTTTATTGAGCTTAGAGCTCTATTTAGCAGACACAAAACCAGAAGTTACACTCCTGGTAGAAGGGAGGGAAGTCAGATTCTTGTGTGACTCAGGGGCATCACGGACCCTGATACATCCCTCCAAACTGCCAGAGAACTCAGAGTCACCTGATTACATATTAGAGAAAGCAGCTAATGGACAGCTGTATCGGGAGCCCCTCTCCCATAATATTGCAATAACTGATCCTGTTTCAGGATTGACCCAGAAAAGCAAAATTGTTGTTTCTGCAAAATGCCCAGTAAACCTCTTGGGCAAAGACCTAATGCAGCTATTTGGTATAGCAGTAGTTCCGACTATGCAGGGTATGGAAGCACAGCGACAACTTGATACCTTTGCAGTGCAATCGGAGGGTGAAATGTTTTATTGGTACAGCCAGGACTTGGTTACGACTGGTCCAGGGGCAGTGACCGAAGAGTTGATGAACATAGCCATCAGCAAGTTCCTCTCCCTTGACATTGATAAACAACACTTGTTGCACTGTACTCTGTATTATTGTAACACACCAGGACCTGATAAGGAATATGAGCAAGAATTGTTTAGAAATCGTGCAAACAGATTGATATTAATAATCTGTACTGGGACACAGAAGGGAACAGTGTAGTCAGCTGTTCATTACCCCAGGAGTTCTTTGCACTTTATAAATCTAATCGATTACCACATGTTAGCTTAACTAAGGACAAAAATGTAAAATGGGTAGACTTGGGAGAAAAAGTCACAATATGGGAGAAACAGACAGAGTTAGAACTGTCAGAACAGGGAATACAAATGCAGAAGTTGAATTGGATAACTCAGACCCACCCAACTGTACACTTGCAGTCTAGCAAGGACAGCTGATTAGCACTCTTATTGAAGGAGGAAGAGAATGGCTTACAGAATATACCAGAAACTCTCTGGTCAACAGGAAAATCAGATGTAGGACTTATTTGTACAGCAGGACCAGTTACTATTATGCCAAAGTCAGCATTTAGACCACAAAAAAGACAGTATCCCTTAAGAAAAGATGCAGAGGTAGGAATCAAACCTACTATAGCAGCTTTACTTAAGAAAGGGGTGCTGGTGGAATCTTCTGATTCACCATGTAACACACCCTTATTTCCTGTTAAGAAAGCGAATGGAGAGTGGCGTATGGTCCAAGATTTACAAGCTGTAAATGACGAAGTAATACCAAGGGCACCTACGGTGCCAGACCCACACACCCTGTTGAATGATTTAAAACCTCAACAGAAATATTTTTCTGTGGTAGATATCAGCAATGCGTTCTTTTCAATACCGATACACCCTGACAGCCAGTATTGGTTTGCATTCACATTTCAGGGGAAAAGGTATACATATACGCGACTACCACAGGGGTATTGTGAAAGTCCAACAATATTCTCACAAGAAATGGCAAGCAACTTGGCGGGATTTACCCTACCAAGAGGTAGTCAGATTTTGCTTTATGTTGATGATATCCTGCTGGCGGCCCCCACCCAGCAAGATTGTAAAAAAGATACCATAGCGCTGTTATAATTTTTAGCCACTTAAGGACATAAAGTAAACAAAAATAAACTGCAGCTTTGGAAAAAACAAGTTAAATACCTAGGATATGTAATATCCAAGGAGGGTAGGACATTAGATGAGGACAGAAAAGTACCGATTTTGCAAGCACCAAAACCCACTACCAAGAAGGAAATTATGTCCTTCCTGGGTACGACTAATTTTTGTCGGAGCTGGATTCCAAACTATGCCTTGGAATCTGCACCGTTGACTAACCTGATTTATAAAAAGCCTATGGCAGCACAGGATTTGTTACAATGGACACCAGAAGCAGAATTTGCTTTCTGCAAACTGAAACAGTTAATAGCATCCTCATTAGTTTTGGGATTACCAAACTATCATAAACGTTTTTTTCAAACTGTAGATTGTAAGCAAGGTTATATGACATCAGTGTTAACACAACAGCATGGGGACTAGCAACGCCCTATTGCTTATTATTCAGCACAACTGGACCCAGTGGCATGGTCTTTACCTCACTGTGTACAAGCAGTAGTTGCAGCTGCAATGGCAGTACAGTCTTCGGCCTCAGTAGTTTTGTTCCACCCCCTCACATTGAGAGTGCCTCATGCAGTCGCGATTATTTTACTGCAAGAAAAGGTAGCATATCTTTCCCCTGCTAGGCATCTTTCCTGTATGACTATATTGTTGAGCCAACCTCATATGACAATTGAATGATGTACGACTTTGAACCTTTCTACCTTGCTCCCAACCCCTGCAGATGGCACACCACACAGCTGCCTGCAGGTGATTGAGCAAAAGACACTGCCTAGAAAAGATCTTATGGATGCCCCCTTGGATGATGCCGAGGTGACATGCTACGTGGATGGCTCATGTAAAAGGGGTCCTGCAGGACAGAACCTAGTAGGATATGCAGTAGTTTCAGACACAGACATTATAGAAGTGAAATCTTTACCACACAGTTTATCTGCACAGGCAGCAGAATTGATTGCCTTGACACGGGCATGTACCTTAGCAAAGGGTAAATGTGTGAACATTTTTACTGACAGCCAGTACGCTTTTTCTACTGTACATGTTTTTGCGCAACAGTGGAAAAATCGAGGAATGATAACATCTACTGGCAAACCAATCAATCATGCACAGTTTTAGATCTTTTAGAATCTATTCAGTTACCTCAGAAAGTAGCTATTTGAAAATGCACAGCTAATACCAAGCAACAGGACAGAATTTCAAAAGGTAATGCGAGAGCTGATACAGCTGCAAAACAGGCAGCTTCAGAAGTATTTCTTTTGAATGAGGAATTACAACCCTCTGAGATTTTAGACTTAGAAATGTTAAAGACAATGCAGACACTTACTATGCAAGCTGAAGAACAAAGATGGGTAAAATGAGGAGCAATTCTTGAAAAGGGGCTGTACATCTCTAAAGAAGGGAAACCGATATTGCCATCTAATTTGTTTAGATATACAGCTTTGTTGAGCCATGGGCAGTGTCATGTCTCAACAGGAGGGATGGTACAGCTGGTGAACCAACTGTTCACGACATATGGATTCTTAAATTACTCTAAAAAATTCTGCTCGATGTGCCACGTTTGTAATAAACATCATGCACAAGGGGAGTTAAAGCTCAAGCAAGGGAGTTTCCCTACACCACCGTATCCGTTTCATACTATCTGTATGGATTTTATAGAATTGAACAAATGTGAAAATAAGAAGTATTGTCTTGTCATTGTAGATATGTTTTCCAGATGGGTGGAAGCCTTTCCGACTAAAAATCCAGATGCTGCAACCATGGCAAAAGTTCTTGTTAAAGAAATCATCCCTAGATTCGGCATTCTGGAAAGGATCTACAGTGACAACGGCACACATTTTGTAAACCAGACCATACAACAGTTAAGTAAACATTTTGGTATTTCTTTAAAAAATCATTGTGCGTATCACCCACAATCTGCAGGGCTAGTAGAGAGGCATACTGGGATTTTAAAGAGTAAGCTAAGGAAGTTAATAGTAGAAACACAGAGGAATTGGGTGTACTGTCTGCCCCTGGCACTATTGAGCATGAGAACTGTTCTGAATGCAAAAGGATTGACTCCTTCTGAAAAACTATTTGGAAGGGCTTATTATATACCTCAGTGGAAATCTCTCAAGCCCGCAGACCAGGAAGCTGTCAGTACACTAGCTGAGTATATGAGAAATCTGTTAAATTCTAAATATTTGTTGCAGTCAAATTCTGTTTCAGATAAAGAACGAACTAGACCGTCAGAAGTGGCAGTGCCCCCGGGTACCTGGATTTGGGTGAAGACAGTAAAGAAAAAGAACTGGGCGTCACCAAAGTGGGAAGGTCCATAACAAGTGCTTCTGTCAACACTCATTGTAGTCAAAATAGCGGAGCGCGCCTCCTGGATCCACCTGACACACTGCAAACTAGTGAAAAATTTTGAACTGGACAAAAATCTTGTTACATGTCAAGAGTAAAAATGATAGAGTCCAGAAGAAACAGGAATGCAGAATAACCCTTTCCTCAGAAGTATTGCATAATCATCCTGTTAACTGCACTAGTGACAATAATCTTTTTGTTGTGGCCTTTCCTTTTCCCAGCCACACAGACTGAACTGAATAAACATGAAGCGTTACTCATAGACTGGCATCCAAACTTTAACACTTACCAGGCAATTAAATATGTGTATGCTGAGACTTTCAATGTTTCGAATTGCTGGATTTGCACAGCTTTGCTGACAGCATAAGGGGGGGGTTATTAATTACCACAGTCCTCCTAGAGGTCAATGAGATCTGGGAAAACTTGATTTATGATACCTCAACTATTACATCACAAGATAAAATAGCATTGCACTTGTCTGTTCCACAAAAGGGAACTGTGTGTTTTTATAAAAATGATACTGTTCAGGTGGGTTGGAGCAATTGCAATGTGACTGTTCCTTATAAATGTTACACTAAAGGTAGCAATGCACATTTTTTTGTAATACAAACTATGATTCATTTCTTGGATTGATGTACAAAACAATTGATGAAGTAAAACATAATTCTGTTCTTTATAAGCAACTGTCTATAATTGATAGAAAAATGTTTCATGCAGGGTGAGTGTATATTCATAGCAAGGTTACTACTAAAGTACAGGACTGTTATTTTGTGTGTGGCAGAAAGGCATACAAATGGTTACCTGAGAATTGGTCCAGCAGTTGTTTTTTGGGTTACCTGGTTCCGGCCATACGACACACTGCAGTTTTGCTTCGAGGAAAAATTTGAAATGTCCGAGAGGTCATCAAGAAACCTGTAAATCCAGTGGGACAAATCGATGCGCGTTGGAAAGACCATCATTCTATAGGCAAAGGACTGACACATATGGACTTGAGTGATAGCGTTATATCGTGGGCAGGCATATTACCAGCATATGGAGCAGTGAAATTGATATGGGAGCTGAGAAATCTGTCTAAATGTCTTGAAGTAATGAGCAATGCAACTTTTTCCGCTCTTGAATTGGTGACTGATGAACTGAATGCCATGAAAACTGTAGTGCTTCAAAACCGCATGGCCCTCGACTTCACCCTAGCGGCGAGATGTGGTACTTGTGCTTTAATCCAAGAAGAGTGCTGTTCCTATATTCCTGACTATAAACACAAGATAGACAATCATCTTGAGGTAATTCAGCAAGTGTCGGCCATGACCAAACCAGGCCCAAACCCATTGACGGACTTTTTCCAGAAATGGTTTGGGGGTTGGGGTACCATCCTAATGAACATCCTGATTGCCATTTGTGTAGGAATGCTCCTACTGAGAGCATGTGTTTGTTGTGGCATCCCCTGCATGAAACGACTGATAAAAGACTTTATAGACATGTCAGTTTTTGAAACCTTATATCAAAGTACTGAGTTTGAAGAACTGTTAAAAGATTGAAAATGCTTTCATAAGTTTAAACGGAATGACTCTCTTAACTGCAAATCCTGAGTGGGAAGAGGTTAGGAGAAGAAAACAAACTGTTTATGCTTATTTTGAAAGTAGAATAAAAGTATTAATAGGGGGGAAATGTCAGAAAAATATGTATTAGTGTATGTATTAGTAATATGCTTAGTGCATTTACAGCTTGAAAAGGGTTAACACATTTATTCTATTTCATACTGCATAAATCTGTACAAACTGCAGATGCTTTCTGACCTTGTATTGTCAGCTAAAATCTTTGCTTATGTTTGGAAATTTACTGAGAAGCTAATGATTTCTTCCTGTGTTAGGAAAATAATGAATAGAACAATACTACTTGTATAAATGTTATGAAACTTAGACAAGAAGTTCTGCTTGTGCTGTGAGAAAATACACATCTGTAGAAGCTATAGATAATTAGAACAAAGCCTGCTTGAAAATATGAACTGCAATCAGTATCTGCTTGTATCTGAGTTAGAAAAGTACCTTGAAATGTAACACTGTACAATAGAAGCCTGTAACGGGTTAGTGCCCACCAAGGCCAGGTTGTTTTTCTCAAAAAAGTTTCTCACAAATCTAGTCTTGTCAGCAGAAAATCTGAGTAACATCTGCTGTAGAACAATACTGAAAGTTGTGTTTGATTACGTCAGCCATAGAAGGCCATGTCTTGTAAAACAGTATAAAGAGTAGCATATTTCCTGTTAGTAGTTAGGCAAAATCCTGTATTTGCATGTTTTTGTCTCCTTGCAGCAAGTTATTAAATGTGCCTTAACTGAACCTTACGTGTATTGGTCTTTGAAGTTTTTTCCTTTGACAAGTTATTACAAAGATTCTTTGGAAAGTACTGTTAAGAGTTTAGATCGTACATTATTCATTCAGAAATTCATGTATGCATTTAGTACAGTATTTCACACCATCACTATTTGCTGGATTACCTTTGTAAGTTTTTACTCATATAGTGTTTGGTATCATAATCTGTTTTAAGTTTACAGGAGTTATATAAGTAGTTAGTGTTTTTGCACTCAGTGGCTATATTTTACACAGGAAGGCTTTTAATATGTTTTGTAAACCTGCTTTATATCAGCACACATTCCCTGCCATATTCCACTACCTACTGATTTTTTTCAACCCGACAGTCTCCCTTTAAATATTAACTCATGACTATGAAAAATGGCATCCGGTGTCCAGTGTGTTTCACCATTCTGGGCTCCAGTCAATGTCATGTAGATTATATTTTAACCTTTGAATTCCCATATTTTCTGCTGACCCATATCTATAACAAGATGAACCCTGAAAATTACATGTTGAAATTTTGTAAGTGCTGTGCTTCCTAGATCCAAAAGAAGAAGAAAAAACAGGACTTGTCTCCTGAAATTATGTTTTTTCAGGTATTTTTTCTATTGTGCATTATGTGTATCATTCCTTTCCCTATCAGATATCAGACTATTTATTTGTTAGCAGTGGGTGGCCCCCAGATTCATCAGTGCAACAGCCATCTGTAAAGGACATCATTCAGACAACCATCAAGGTGTTTGTGCTTTTACTCGCAAGTCCCTAACTGATCATTGAATCTAGTCTTAAATAAGAAAAAGAGTTTCCATAGGTGGAAGTTACGTAGCGTCTGCATGAATATCCTTTTGCTGCTGGATGACTGCATGGTCCTCTCTCAGGATCCTTTTTGTAACAGTCCCAGGTTACTCACATTATTCCTTGACTTTGCTATTTGGATAACATTAAGGTCAAATACACAAAAACTAAGACTTTTGCTGTCAACCCTGCTGTCCTTGCTATGTAACAATGTAATGCTAATCATCCAACTCGGTACCTGGGGATTCTACTGCATCACAATATCAACTGAATGGTCATTACAAGTCTAAAGGAGTTCTGCAATAAATACTATATTTTGACAAACAGCTACAGCAGAATGTACTTTTCATTGCTTGGTAGTATTGCCATGGTTAAAATGTTCATTACTCCAGTGCTGTTTAATGTGGTGGGATGGGAAAAGGAAGTACATAAGCAAAAATAATGAAGTGAGCTCTATGGCTCATCTGGGTTTGAGGATATCAGACTGAAGGAGATATGCAACATTGACAATTCTGGTGCAGCGCCTTGTTAGTGTCAGTGGTGCAACCAGTAGAACATTCACCTTTAGTACAGAAGGCTGTGGGTTTTATTCTCACACCAGGAATATGAATTGCTGACACGACAGTGCAGCATGTTTGGGTGGAGTGCACTCTGGAATGTATTGTCCTTTGGATGAAATGTTAAACTGAGGTCCTATTTGTTAGAGTTGGTGGCACCACAGGTGGATGTAAAGATCTCATTGCAACTACAAAAAACAGTAGGTGTACTTTACTGCACATATTTTTTCACAGCATACATCATATGTGTTTAGCAAAATACAGAAATTCAACAGCAATATTTAGTACAGAAGAAATAGTAAAAGGAAAAGAGAAAAAAGAAAGTCAAGTTACAATCCTCTGCTCCTTTTCCCACAACCATTTCTTCAGCTTCTCCACTATCAAACAGTAATCCCACAATTTGTTGTATAATAATTCATCACAGTGAGTTATCCACAATATCCAAGCTGTGCTAGTTATTATTTTATTATAGATATCTGTAATATGAACATTCAGGTTGTTATAAAAATGTACATTAGATGATGAATTGTAATCGAAGATATTTCTACAAGCATATGATCATGCAATATGTGATTTCAGAAAAGATAAACTCATCGACAATATAATAAAACATGTTCCATAGATTCTTCACAGGAACACATATTATAAAGCATATCCTCCTTAATCTTATATTTCATAAAGACTGTAACAGGTAGTCTACCTTGCCTTAATCTTTACAAAAACAACTAATTCATATGTTCTTGAAAAGTGTTGTTGTGTAGCAGATATTGCTGTTAACAAAGAAGGAGGTTACTCATTCCAAGGTCTAATACAATAGTATTGATTCAGTATAAAGGAATACCATGACTTCCTATTTTGTATAAACTAAGTTAAGGACAACCTCCATAAAATATATTTCTGTACATTAGCAAGGTAATGAGAATCATATTTCAATTTTCTTCCAACCTTATGAGCCTAAACTTTTTAAAATTTATTATAAAAACCTTAATCTAATAAATCTGAGCTTCTGTTCTGGATTAAAAAAAAAAAACAGCGTAGATGCAGAGATACAAAAATACAACTGGGTCATACAAACCTAGTCCACCTTACCCCTTGGTATAGTATAAGACCTCCCCTGTTTTAAAAAGATTAAGTAGGCTACCCCATATAAAAGACAAAAAATAAAATAATATTAATTCTACACTTTTGGGAAAAAGAAGAAAACACGTACTGTATAACCTAGCTTGGCCAAGATAACAGAGTTCAGCATAATCTTTGTTTTGGACAGACAAAATAGATTTTAACATGTTCAACAAGGTCTTAACTTTATTTAAAAGTTAATTCAGTTGTCCATAATAAACAATGCAATTGCCATAGCCAATGCTTAGAGTTTTTATAATCTTATTTTGAAAAACAATACTTTGAAAAGAGGAAGCAATCCCAAATATCGTGGATCGTTAAACATTAAACTGTATGCCTACAGTATGTAGCTTCTGTTGTAAAACCAAAAAAAAGAAAAACTCTTTTATTTTATCAGTGTTATATTCCACTGTATTTAAGTCGTCTGCAGAAGACAAGTATGTAGGAATTGAGAGATTTAGCAAGATTAAGTGACTTATAGTTATACAGTTATAGTTATATAGTTATACAAGAATACTTATAAGTGAAGTAATATGCATTCACACAATACATTTATAACTAAACAGAAAAACACTTGACACAGAAACCTGTTTTACACATCTTTGAATATGGATTGCATTGCGTAAATTCCCACTAATCAAAGGCCTAGTCCATGACTTCATGTAAATATCCTGAAAAAAATAATAAGACTGTACTGATGCAGTGGTAGCATTGTTGCCTCACAGCAAGAGGTTCTCCCATTCAATTCTCAGCTAGTGTGCAGGGGAGTGCCTTCTGTGTGGAGTCTGCATGTTCTCCCCGCGAGTCGAGTGGCGTTCCGAAAGACATGCGTGAATGGGTGTGCCTTTGTTGAAGGTTGGGCATCGAGCTGGCAACTCGGCACTGTGAAAATCTACTGCCAATCATTAGCGGACCGGAGTTCCGCTGTGGCGACCCCTAACCGGGAAAAGCCGAAAGACAACAACAACAACTAACATTATAACTTTTCAAGATATCCCATAAGCTACCATGAGCAACAGTATCATAAGCTTTAGAAATGTCACATGCTAAAAGCAACACACTTCCATAATGAATTTTAACAATTATTTTCTCTAATAGTACCAATAAGCCTTTAATATATTTTTCTGGAATAGCAAAAATCCCATTGTAGAATAATTTGATAGTAACCTTAGAGAATCTTGCTGCAGAATCTTACAGAATGTATTGTAATCAGTGTTATTGAGTATCAGGGGTCTCCAGTTGACTAAATTTACTCTATTCCCTTTCTTATAAATGAATTTTAAAACCCCAGTGCAACACCAGAGTGTTTAATGCCTTTAGCAAGCCAGTCATTTAAAGGAGACAAAATGTTTTTTTCATGAAATAATGAAATATGAATTTAAAATTAAGAGGGGTATAACGCCCGTGCCAATAGTTTTTAAGACCATGTTTAATTCATCGAAGGACATATATATTCCAGAAACTCATTATCAACTTTGCTTAGTTGTGATACCTCCCTTACTTGCGTGCAGATTATTTTTAAGCATACATATGTGATGTGATGCATCAGTTTTAACATATTCCATAATAGTGTCTTGAGTAACGAAATGCATGTTATCAGAGCCCTGTAAAGTTTCCATATATGTACAATCATACTTTGTAATTTTCCCTGAAAAAAGGGGAAATGTCTGCCTTTGTCCCTTGAACAACATGCTTTTATTTTATATATTAACTCATTACATCCGAGTAATGCCTCCAGGTGCATCTGCATTTAACTCCTACCGATGCCTCTAGGTGTAAAACATTGCTTATTCATATTTGCATCAATAATTCCAAAACCATGCTATGTACAAGGTTTTAAAATATTTCATCTTATAGCTTACAAAATGGCAAACTCAACTGTATTAATATTTTACCTCTGTCTAGTGCAGGTAAATAGATATTAACTGTTGTTTTTATGAGATTAATTTACATAGATATAATTCTCACATTTTTCTAAATATCTCAACATCCAAGTAACAGAAAAAAATCCTTTTCTCATATCAAAGCTTTCAGTTAGATGAATAACATGCTGCTGACAGTTTGTGTGTGTAACTTCAGTGGTTGCTGAGATATTGTAAGTTGTTTACAAAATATTAGAAATGTAATAGTCACTGGGCAGGATTCACGAAGCCTCCGTGTAAGAGTTATAACTCATACACGGAGGCTGCAGTTAAACGGAGTGATGTCAGCATGCTTTGCATATTCATGAGAGCATGCTGAATCACACTTAAGGCTAACACGGTCCGTGTAAGACAGTAGGGGGCATGTCCGTAGGCCGAGCCCTGTAAGCGGACACGCCCCCAGAAGAGGAAAAGTTCCCAAAGTAAACACCCACGACAGAGTCCACGGAAATGTGAATAAACAGAACACAACACATGCCCCCACAGACTATGAACAGAAAACATGTAAATAAACATGTTATATATTTTTTTTAAATTGTAAAAATGTTTAACCGTGAGTGCGCTCGTTTGCGCGGGCGTGCCCGTAGCGCAGCTACAGTTAGCAGTCAGTGGGAAAGCATATAAGAACTAAATATGCAAAATAAGCCAGAATGCAATAGCGTAGCGGTAGAGATGTTGGCTGAAGAGCAGGTATTCATGGTTCGAGCCCCCACAACACCAATTTTTATTTTTAGCAAAATAAGCACAAAACAAGTCCCTGACAAATATGTACATATAAAACCACATTTTATGTAAAATGTAATGAAATAGCCCATTTATATTGAAGAAATGTGAGGTAACAAAAGAATAAAAAATGCCAGATGTGTCCATAGCTGAGCTACAGTTTAACAGGGTGAGTGCATCTGCCCGTAGATGAGCAGTGGTTTAACTGGTGCAAAATGAGTGCCCGTAGCTGAGCAGTGGTTTAACATGCTAAATCTATGTGCCCCTAACTGAGCTGAGCATAATATGTGTGCCGATAGCCAAATGAGGCTTAAACCAGCGTACCCCGTTTGCGCGGAGCTGCGCACCGTGCAAACAAGCTAACCGGCGGGCAGCGTTGAGCAAGCCGTATCAAAACTGACTTTACACAGACACACCCCTCAGCATGTCTAGACAGTCATGCAAAATAAAAAGCAGTGGCAAGGGTCGAACCCAGGATACTATACACCATAGTCAAGGTACCAAACCACTAAGCCATGACAGCAGTACCTAGAAATGCAATAATAGCTAATATATAGGAATGAATACAAACTGGAGCATGGCAATGCAGGTTTACTGAAGTTGATACAATTCCAAAATGGCCAAACACAGATATGTGCGGGAAAAACGGACTATATAAGCCCCATAGGCGGAAATACACAGCATAAACGATTGTAGAACTGACCTGCAGGCAGAATGACAAGAGTAGGAGAGGGTAGTTGCTTTCAAGCACAGAGGTGGGGTGTTGAGGAGTCCAGGTACATGGTCTGGCTCCTAGTCCACAATCATGAGGCCCAACTCATGCAGGGCCAGGTCCTCTGGGGAGCATACAGGGCCGAGGCGTGGGACCGGTTGGCTCATGATCTCACCAGTGCCACAGGGATTCCAAGGACTGGTGAGCAGGTCCGCCACCACCATGCGGACCTGAAGAGACGCAAGCAGGACCAACTGAACCTTTGGATCAAGGAGGCCCGGCAAACACCCAACGCCCCACTACTGAGTAAGTTACATTTAATTATGTATGTAAGAAATTAAACTAGCTGATATTATGGAGATGTGTATTCCAATATTACCTCATTTATATTACAGCTGCAGGTGTCCGTTCTGCGAACCGCAGAGCCTATGGCGATAGGCTGGTGCGGTTGCGCCACCAGGCAGGTCAGTAATCCACTACCAGTAACTGTAAAGAAATATAAAAGTATGACAGTCAGCAAAAGAGTGCAGTGTAGTCAGTAAGGAATAAAATGTGCAAGTAACAGTGTGAAAGTGTCTGCAAGTATTGCTTGATTACAAAAGTGTGTGTCAGCCTGTAAGTTAAACCGAAAAATCAAACTGTCTGACATAAATTCTGAAATAAAAATGCATTACCTGTAAGAAAATAGTACACAACCTGCAGCAGGCTGAAAAGTATAGCTGCAGAAGATGATGAAATCACATGTGTGAAATATATCCCTGTGGAAATACTGAAACATGACAGAAGTGAGACTGCTGGAAAGGATTGTAATAACTACAGGTAAAACATGTCAATAAAGCCTAGAAGTAAGTACCATCCTGAATAGTAAAATGAAAGCAAGTGAGAGAGTGTGAGAAAGTGTCATGAATCCAGCAATACAGTAGTAATAACCCCCGAATAAAGTATACTACAGTCAAGACAGAATGAAATGCATATGAGAATCAAAACCAAACAGCAAAATTTGTTCAAAGTGTTGCTGCATCTGGAATGTGTACCCCAAAATCTGGATATGTTGCTCTCAGTCTGCAATATGCAGATAGGATGATTGTCTGATATACCAAACATCCACACTTGTCTAC